>NC_139626.1:62330510-62358010 GCF_964638095.1 Poromitra crassiceps | reverse complement strand
TCATGACCTGGATCAGAGGTGGCCAAATTCTTTCCTATGAAGGCTCAAAAAATCATCTGGATGAATGATGTTATGTGAAATGACATGTACTAACAATCTTCCTAGGCTGGCCCGCCATTGCTGTGGCCGGATACAATTCTGCTGACACACACACACACACACACACACACACACACACACACACACACACACACACACACACACACACACACACACTTCTCATTCTTATAGGTTTGAAACCCTTTCATGGTTGCTTGTCTTTTATAATATTAACTTCTTTTCATCTCATGATCTCTCTCTCATGATCTCTCTCTCTCTCATTCTCCTCTTCCCCACTCTCCCTCTATCTCTCTGTCTCTCTCTCATTCTCCCTCCTTCTCGCTCTCCTCTTCCCCACTCTCCCTCTATCTCTCTCGCCCAGGTGAGCCCATCAGATCTCTAGTGTTGGTCGTGTGTGTGAGTGTGGCTGTGGCCGTTGTGCTGCTGGCTATCGGTCTGCTGCTGCTCTACAAATGGAAGACAAAGAGGGAAAGTGATGGTGAGTTACCACAGATACAGACACACACACACACACACACACACACACACACACACACACACACACACTCACACACACACACACACTCAAACAAACAAACAAACAAACAAACAAACAACCTTTGTGCTGTATGTCCACAGGTTCCAGCACCAGGGGAAACTTGGTAGTCATAAACTTGCAGGTGAATTTTTTTTCTGTATCTTTTATTGTCATTGTTAGTTTGACAAACCCATGCAGTCAAGCTCTTTATTATTATGATAAAAAAAATTCTATTATTATTTTAAACCTTTTTTTGTTTGTTTTGATCTATTTTAACTTTTTAATAACAAACACATTTAGCAAAAATACCTGCTGGGCACTAACTTTGGCTGGACTTGTATTGACATGTTGTTGTACTGTAAAATTACAGTTCCACTTGTAAAAGTAACACATTTTATAATCTGTTAAATAACAAGAAATAAATATAATAATAATAATAATAATACTAATAGTTAATAATAATAACTGTAATTACAATTACAGTTAATTACAGCTACTTATAATTTTGGAAGACGTGAAATCCTTTCAAATGGACATTATGGGCGTCCGGGTAGTGTCCCTGCCTACCAACACGAGGGTCGCAGGTTTGCACATTCTGTTTGGTTCTGTGGCTCAGTCTGGCCTCCAGCTGTCCACAGTGATGTCAGTGGGCGGGACTACTTGTCTTGACAGACAGTGGGCGGGACTACTTGCCTTGACAGACAGTGGGCGGGACTACTTGCCTTGACAGACAGTGTGCTGGACTACTTGCCTTGACAGACAGTGTGCGGGACTACTTGCCTTGACAGACAGTGGCGGCCGAGTGTGGTGGTACTGGTACTGAGTACCGAGTGTGGTTGTACTGGTACTGAGTACTGAGTGTGGTGGTACTGGTACTGAGTACAGTGTGTGGTGGTACTGGTACTGAGTACTGAGTGTGGTGGTACTGGTACTGAGTACTGAGTGCAGCATTTAGGAAGGATGTAGACCGGTTTTTCCCAAGATTGAGCCTAAATTTGTGAAGGTTATTTGTGAAGGTTATACAAATTCAAGCTAGCATAACATGGTTGGTAGCAATGGAGGCCTTAGGTCTTCTCGTTGAATATGATATCAGTATCTTCACTTCTTTTCAGGGGGGATTTCAGGGGTGGCACTGGCCACTAGCTAGAAGCGTCCCTGTTGACAGACAACTCCTTCAGCCAATCAGCGTCGCCAAATCAAATCCAAATCCACTCGGAAGAAGGGCACAAACGTACTGGTGCATACTCTTGTTCTTGTACCATTGTCAACTACGAGGCAGGTCCCTGATTGGTCCGTGCACTTAGTCATTTCTGGACATCGCTGGGGGCGGGCTGCAGGCCAGACTGATCTGCAGAACGAAACAGGCTGTGATGTCAGGCTAGTAGGATACATGCAAGATGGAGGACTGTTTCCATGGCTACCATGCTGTCCTGCTTTGCTGTCACCTTGCTGAACTTCACATTGTTTGTTGCAGAGTGTGAACTCTGCTGCAGCCTCCAGTTCCCAGCCAGACCCCACCTACCAGAGCCTCATTCCAGCCACCATGGACCAGGACCAAACACCCTCTACTCTCACAGACTAGAGAGTAGCAGAGTGCTGAGATGCCAGAGTAGCTGCATTAGATGAAACAACACAATTATTTTGTATTTGTATAAAATGTTGTGGTCTTATTTCCTGTTGAAACAGGATGTTGAGTGGGTTATTATGGACACCACGTCTCCGTCTAGGTAAGACCCACCCTACTCTTCCTCTGAACGCCCTACTCTGCCTCTGATTGGCTTACCCTGATATTCTTACCCTAATCCCAACCGATCACCACTCCTCATTCCTAAACCCAACCAATCAGAGGCAGGGTCTTTGTTTGAGTCGTTGAAAACACGGTAAATGGTAGGCCTAGCAGAGACGTTAAAGTCGTTGAAAACAAGGTAAATGGTAGGCCTAGCAGAGACGTTAAAGTCGTTGAAAACAAGGTAAATAGTAACTGGATGAGAAGAGATTACGGAAATGGCTTCAGACACAGTCTGAATACACATCATGGACTGATTGTACAAACACATTTCATGCAATTTCAATGATTAGATTAGGAGATGCAGTTTTGTGACCTTTGTAGCGCCCCATATGGGTTGATTTTAAACCTGCAATAAGCCATATCAGACCTTATAAGTAATCCTGAAACTAACAGTTCCCCAGCCCCATAAATGTTGTAAAATTCATCAGAAATAGCTCCTCAACAGATACAAAACCATGAGTAGGCTATATATGTAAGGAACTAAATAAGACAGCAGCTAATCAGGAACAAGTCCATAATGTAGACCGCACACTCCAAAGATGATCACCAAAATTTGTCAAAAAGACGATTTATTGAGAACAACGCGTTTCGCAGACGTGCTTCATCAGGTTCGAACCTGATGAAGCACGTTGGTTCCTTGGTCGTTAGTTCCTTGGATTTATCTTGCTGTGACCTGCACCTCCCTTTGGATGTGCACCAGTAACTTTCTTATAGGCTATATATGTGTTGATATGTGTTGTTATACAAATAACTGCCACTATCAGATTTGTGAAACAAGCATTTAAAAAGAAAACACGATTTCCTTAAGTACACAAAGTTTTGTTGTGTGGATTGTGCCAATGGTCTTTGAGTTATGGATGGTTTTGTATTAGGCCATGCCCGTGAGGAAGCTCATGTTGGTAGTCGGCCATATTGTTTATGTTGCTGGAAAAGGATTACAAAGAGTTTCTCAAGGCCCTCTGGCTATGTACTTGATGTTGAGAGGTAAAAAGCTTAAAACGCTTTCAGGGAAAACATATTTTAAATCATTCAAATTAGGGGGAAAAAACACTTGGCTAGTTAGTGAACAACATCAATGTATTGTATATATGTATATAAATATGTTTCATAAACAGCCACATAGCTTCATGTGTTTTGCTCATCAACGCAGGTCAGCTCAGGAGAATGTGTCTCTATTCAAAACCTGAGTTTGATTCAAGTGGAGTAATTAAAGTGTTCATATATGCTAAATACAGCTGTAATACTTAGTATTTTTGTTAACACTTCATTCATTTTCATTTATAAGCCATTCACAAGCAGTTAGTTAATGATGATCGATAAAAATGTACACACATTGTATTTTAGGTAGAACTGATTATTTACTCATGTTTTATAAATGATTTGTTGTTGTACATAAACTATAAATATGAATAAATACTTAGCTACTCATTTATGAACTGCTTAAGCACTTAAGGTAACAACTTATCCCAGCCTATTAAGGATTAATAAAACTATGTAGTGGTTCTCAACTGGTGGGTCGGGACCTAAAAGTCAGTCGCGGGGCCGTTTTGAGTGGGTCACGGATGTATGCATGAAAAAAAGTTCTTCTACTCCTTGAGGATGCCGGCGTTCACGGCCAACATTGCTGTCTTTCAGAGGCTGTAGAAGGCTCATTTTTAATGGAGTTATTGAAGATAACTGAGGTTCAGGAACATGAGACCACACCATTGTCACTCATCACCACGTAAATGTAATCACCTGTACCTCCTCCAATCCATTCACCTGGGCTCAATCAACCCAATCTACTGTAGCCTATATATAACGCCACAATCCCACCAAACCCTGTTTGCACCAGATGTAACAACCCTCCCGCCCAACCCTAATTTAATTCATTACGGGCAGCACGTGCACAGTTGCATGTTCTCCTCGTGCTGCGTGGGTTTTCCCCGGGTACTCCGGTTTCCTCCCACAACAATTCTAAAACATGTTAGCTAGGGCCACTGTTGGCATCTGCATAACCTTGAATCTCTATCCTCTGCCCACAGGAACCACGGGGGGGCCAATGGAGCCGGGACTCCATCCCTGTGAAGCCGCGCTCCAAACGTAAGAGGCGCTTCACCGGAGACGTTACCCCCACCCTGAGTCTCGACCCCCCGGGTTCCTGACTAGTCGAACATCATCAACATCATCCGCACCCCGACCCCATTACGACTTGCACCCAAACACTCAAACTACAATAAATTAATTCTGTTTCGAACTATGGTGTGGTCTGTGTTAGTGAAAAGGCAGATATGCTATTCTCTGAAACTAGAAGGCCTAAGGCATCCATTGGTACCAAACATGTCATGCTAGCTGTGAGCATCACTGGTTTAAATGTGTTTAAAAAGCATATAGGCTAAGTGTAAAAAAAATCTGAAAATAGGGTCGTGACTTAATGACTAAGGAAAAATGCAGGTCGTGAGTCTAGACCAGTTGAGAACCACTGATCTATATGAACATCAGCTCAAGGGATTATTGGCTAATCAGGAATGATCGATTATTCTAAGTATCCACCAATATGGCTACACATCAGCTCAAGTATCAGGGGATTATAGGTTATTCTAAATATGGGGTCAGTTGCACAAAGCACATGAAGTTAAGATTTTCCTTAGAGTCCGAGTTAAGGTGTCCATAAAATAAAATTGGTTGCACAAAACACCCTTATATTGTCTCCATAAGGTTAAACATTTGAAGGAAAATGTAAGCACAAGATTTAAGGGTGTTTTGTGCAGCCGATTTTATTTTCTGGACACCTTAACTCGGACTCTAAGGAAAATCTTAACTTAAGGTGCTTTGTGCAACCAGCCCCAGGGACTTGCTAGAGCTGATGTTCATGTATGCTAGATGGTTTCTCTGTTACCTTCTATGCCAAGATGATATAATGATCTCATTACTATTTTCTTTGAAGTGTGATATTTTCTATTATATTAAAACATGTTTCTTTTTTAATCTTGTATTGATTGTGCCCCCCTACGCAGGTGGGGATGATTTGTGTAAATATAAAAGAGTGTTTGTATGATGCTCTGATGAAGGCACTCTGCCGAAATATGTTGTTGTATGCTGATAGCTTGAATAAAAATAAATAAATAAAATGTGCATCTGAACAAAAAGTCTTGCATCTGTTTTTTGTTGGCACTAACCCATCCATTGCATTGGGTGTGTTTTTTCTATGCAAAGTACCCTGTTGTATCAAAGTGAAAAGGATAATATATTTTTATGAAACTCTGCAGGCCTCCTACCTTTCTGTCTGTAATGCCGCCTCGCAGCATTAATTGATTCATGGACATTAAATGTGGATTTCTGCAGTCAGAATTTTAGCTCCAATAATACCATCATACAGTAGCTTCTTGTACTGATGCAGTCAGGGATGTGTCGGTTGGCAGGCTGCAGACTCAGACAGACACACCTTAAAGCAGCTCAGCTACTATTATAGGTAAGATGTGATGCATCAATATTGTAATTATACTGTTTAATAACAATCGAAAAAGTTGCTCGTAGCTGCTTTAAGGAGAATTTTGGTACAGTATTTTCAACCTGGACCCTATTTTTGTAACTTTTTTATGTCTAATCTGAAAATGTATTTTTTATTGATCCAATATTGACCAAGATCGCTTCAGCTGGCAGCCACCGTGCACGTATGCTGCTCCTGCCTTGGCTGTACCTGTAGCACGTATGCTGCTCCTGCCTTGGCTGTACCTGTAGCACGTATGCTGCTCCTGCCTTGGCTGTACATGTAGCACGTATGCTGCTCCTGTCTTGGCTGTACCTGTAGCTCATATGCTGCTCCTGCCTTGGCTGTACCTGTAGCTCGTATGCTGCTCCTGTCTTGGCTGTACCTGTAGCACGTATGCTGCTCCTGCCTTGGCTGTACCTGTAGCTCATATGCTGCTCCTGCCTTGGCTGTACCTGTAGCTCATATACTGCTCCTGCCTTGGCTGTACCTGTAGCACGTATGCTGCTCCTGCCTTGGCTGTACCTGTAGCACGTATGATGCTCCTGCCTTGGCTGTACCTGTAGCACGTATGCTGCTCCTGCCTTGGCTGTACCTGTAGCTCATATGCTGCTCCTGTCTTGGCTGTACCTGTAGCTCGTATGCTGCTCCTGCCTTGGCTGTACCTGTAGCACGTATGCTGCTCCTGCCTTGGCTGTACCTGTAGCACGTATGCTGCTCCTGCCTTGGCTGTACCTGTAGCACGTATGCTGCTACTGCCTTGGCTGTACCTGTAGCACGTATGCTGCTCCTGCCTTGGCTGTACCTGTAGCACGTATGCTGCTCCTGTCTTGGCTGTACCTGTAGCTCATATGCTGCTCCTGCCTTGGCTGTACCTGTAGCACGTGTGCTGCTCCTGCCTTGGCTGTACCTGTAGCACGTATGCTGCTCCTGCCTTGGCTGTACCTGTAGCACGTATGCTGCTCCTGCCTTGGCTGTACCTGTAGCACGTATGCTGCTCCTGCCTTGGCTGTACCTGTAGCACGTGTGCTGCTCCTGCCTTGACTGTACCCGTAGCTCGTATGCTGCTCCTGCCTTGGCTGTACATGTAGCACGTATGCTGCTCCTGTCTTGGCTGTACCTGTAGCACGTATGCTGCTCCTGCCTTGGCTGTACATGTAGCACGTATGCTGCGCCTGCCTTGGCTGTACCTGTAGCACGTATGCTGCTCCTGCCTTGACTGTACCTGTAGCTCGTATGCTGCTCCTGCCTTGGCTGTACCTGTAGCACGTATGCTGCTCCTGCCTTGGCTGTACCTGTAGCACGTATGCTGCTCCTGCCTTGACTGTACCTGTAGCACGTATGCTGCTCCTGCCTTGGCTGTACATGTAGCACGTATGCTGCTCCTGCCTTGGCTGTACCTGTAGCACGTATGCTGCTCCTGCCTTGGCTGTACATGTAGCACGTATGCTGCTCCTGCCTTGACTGTACCTGTAGCTCGTATGCTGCTCCTGCCTTGGCTGTACCTGTAGCACGTATGCTGCTCCTGCCTTGGCTGTACCTGTAGCACGTATGCTGCTCCTGCCTTGACTGTACCTGTAGCACGTATGCTGCTCCTGCCTTGGCTGTACATGTAGCACGTATGCTGCTCCTGCCTTGGCTGTACCTGTAGCACGTATGCTGCTCCTGCCTTGGCTGTACATGTAGCACGTATGCTGCTCCTGCCTTGGCTGTACCTGTAGCACGTATGCTGCTCCTGCCTTGACTGTACCTGTAGCTCGTATGCTGCTCCTGCCTTGGCTGTACATGTAGCACGTATGCTGCTCCTGCCTTGGCTGTACCTGTAGCACGTATGCTGCTCCTGCCTTGGCTGTACCTGTAGCACGTATGCTGCTCCTGCCTTGGCTGTACATGTAGCACGTATGCTGCTCCTGCCTTGGCTGTACCTGTAGCTCGTATGCTGCTCCTGCCTTGGCTGTACCTGTAGCACGTATGCTGCTCCTGCCTTGGCTGTACCTGTAGCACGTATGCTGCTCCTGCCTTGACTGTACCTGTAGCACGTATGCTGCTCCTGCCTTGGCTGCCTTGGCTGTGAAGCAGGAGCGGCATGTGTGCACCGCAGCTGCCAGTTGAAGCAATCTTGGTCAATAGTGGATTTTAAAAAACACACAAAAAACTCAATGTACTTTGACATAAAAAGTGATGAAAATAGGTTCCAGGTTGAAAAATACCAAAATTCTCCTTTAACTTTCAAACAACCTCTGTCAAGTCAAGTCATGTCAAGTCAAGTTTATTTGTATAGCACATTTCATACACAGAGGCAATTCAAAGTGCTTCACATAAAATGGTTGACAGGAAAATAAAAGAATAAAAGAAGAGAATAAAATAGACATTTAAAAGCATCACAACAAAACTTTAAAAAAGAGTATAAAAAGTGCATTAAGCAACAGACGCAGCAGTTGCAAAAACTTAAAGAGGACTCATTGGGTTTGCATAATAGAATAAATCAATGTATCTATATTTAGTCCCCCGACATACTACAGTATATAAGAAGCATGACTACACACACATAAAACTCAGGTCTGGGTACGGTGTCCTCTTTTAAACATCCCTTACGCATGCATCCCTCCTGACGCATCACCCTGCCCTCTTGAGTATATCCGTATTACGGAACCATCCCCCAGACCTGCAGCTTTTAGCAGTAATTGCAATCATCTATGTTTTAAAACCAATTGTATAATAGTGATTGAGAAACAGCTGTCAGCAGGTAAAAGCGACGGTAAACATAAAAGTCTTTAGTCTATTTTTAAAAGTAATTCCGCAGAGCCGCACGCGCCTCATCCTCAGGTGGGATAAAACATTATAGCCTAACCACCTAGCTAACCTACCTACCTAGAGGCACATTACGTCACAATAGGAATATGACAGTGACTTTCCTAAAGACAAACTATTTGGAGGACCAAAAAAAGAAAGAAAAAAGAGTAAAACTATTTGTATGCATGTTACACAAATTAACTGCTATCCAGCTCAGGAACAACAGGGACACATACCAGTATTGTGCATACAGTTTGCTATTCATGGTACAATGGATCCTGATAGACTACAGATGATGTATCAAAATTCTATCTCAATACAAACATGTGACAATCTGTATTGTGTCAGGAGGAACATGAATGCTGACATCAGCTCCATGTTATTGTGATGTCATAATCACTAATGACACTCTTGACCATCACAGCAGTTTCACAAGCTCTCCATCCAAATGATCCAACTTATTATTGTCACTTTGTATTGACATTTTTAAATTGTTGTTTACATTCCAGCAGCCAATGACATCGCTTCAAAGATTTATGGCTCACAAATCATCAGAATTCTGTCCAGTCAGAACTTCTGTTTGTTACATTGTGCAGCCCATTATGGCGTATTGACTCATATTGTGAGATAAGCAGATAGTCCCATCCCTGTGTTAGACTAGGCTATAACAGAAGCAATGCTCTGCAGCCTCTCTGCACACAGCAGCTGTCTGTGATAGACTAGACTATAACAGAAGCAATGCTCTGCAGCCTCCCTGCACACAGTCTGTGCTAACCTCTTTTAACTTCCTCGTCTCCACTGGCCCACCTGTTTCCTGCCTTTCTTTCTGCAGAAACAGGAAGTTGTGACTTTGAGGGAATGCTCTCACTGCTCTGCAAATCACATAAAAGCTGAAATAATAAAAGACACTGTAGAGACAGACAAATCACCACAAGGAGGCACTACAGTCCCAAGAAAGGATCCGTACTTCACCTCGCTCTTCTTTGGTAAGTTATTTGGAGCTCTCCTTGGTTCTCTGTGAATCTTGATTCCCAGCAGGGAGCAGTATCCTCCCCTGTTATTACCAACATACCCAGCAGGGAGCAGTATCCTCCCCTGTTATTACCAACATACCCAGCAGGGAGCAGTATCCTCCCCTGTTATTACCAACATACCCAGCAGGGAGCAGTATCCTCCCCTGTTATTACCAACATACCCAGCAGGGGGCAGTATCCTCCCCTGTTATTACCAACATACCCAGCAGGGAGCAGTATCCTCCCCTGTTATTACCAACATACCCAGCAGGGAGCAGTATCCTCCCCTGTTATTACCAACATACCCAGCAGGGAGCAGTATCCTCCCCTGTTATTACCAACATACCCAGCAGGGGGCCGTATCCTCCCCTGTTATTACCAACATACCCAGCAGGGGGCAGTATCCTCCCCTGTTATTACCAACATACCCAGCAGGGGGCAGTATCCTCCCCTGTTATTACCAACATACCCAGCAGGGGGCAGTATCCTCCCCTGTTATTACCAACATACCCAGCAGGGAGCAGTATCCTCCCCTGTTATTACCAACATACCCAGCAGGGGGCAGTATCCTCCCCTGTTATTACCAACATACCCAGCAGGGAGCAGTATCCTCCCCTGTTATTACCAACATACCCAGCAGGGGGCCGTATCCTCCCCTGTTATTACCAACATACCCAGCAGGGGGCAGTATCCTCCCTTGTTATTACCAACATACCCAGCAGGGGGCAGTATCCTCCCCTGTTATTACCAACATACTCAGCAGGGAGCAGTATCCTCCCCTGTTATTACCAACATACCCAGCAGGGAGCAGTATCCTCCCCTGTTATTACCAACATACCCAACAGGGGGCAGTATCCTCCCTTGTTATTACCAACATACCCAGCAGGGGGCAGTATCCTCCCCTGTTATTACCAACATACCCAACAGGGGGCAGTATCCTCCCCTGTTATTACCAACATACCCAGCAGGGAGCAGTATCCGCCCCTGTTATTACCAACATACCCAGCAGGGAGCAGTATCCTCCCCTGTTATTACCAACATACCCAGCAGGGAGCAGTATCCTCCCATGTTATTACCAACATACCCAGCAGGGAGCAGTATCCTCCCCTGTTATTACCAACATACCCAGCAGGGGGCAGTATCCTCCCCTGTTATCACCAACATACCCAGCAGGGGGCAGTATCCTCCCCTGTTATTACCAACATACCCAGCAGGGAGCAGTATCCTCCCCTGTTATTACTAACATACCCAGCAGGGGGCAGTATCCTCCCCTGTTATCACCAACATACCCAGCAGGGGGCAGTATCCTCCCGTGTTATTACCAACATACCCAGCAGGGAGCAGTATCCTCCCCTGTTATTACCAACATACCCAGCAGGGGGCAGTATCCTCCCGTGTTATTACCAACATACCCAGCAGGGGGCCGTATCCTCCCGTTATTACCAACATACCCAGCAGGGGGCAGTATCCTCCCATGTTATTACCAACATACCCAGCAGGGGGCAGTATCCTCCCCTGTTATTACCAACATACCCAGCAGGGGGCAGTATCCTCCCCTGTTATTACCAACATAACCAGCAGGGGGCAGTATCCTCCCCTGTTATTACCAACATACCCAGCAGGGGGCAGTATCCTCCCCTGTTATTACCAACATACCCAGCAGGGAGCAGTATCCTCCCCTGTTATTACCAACATACCCAACAGGGGGCAGTATCCTCCCTTGTTATTACCAACTTACCCAGCAGGGGGCAGTATCCTCCCCTGTTATTACCAACATACCCAACAGGGGGCAGTATCCTCCCCTGTTATTACCAACATACCCAGCAGGGAGCAGTATCCTCCCTTGTTATTACCAACATACTGGGGCCCCACAAGGGGGGCGCTATCTCCCCACTGTTATTTACTCTCTGTATACATGAATATTGCGGCTAACTCGTCTGACGTTTTCAGTGTTAAATTAGTGATGACACAATGATTGTTGGTTTGATCACTGGAGATGAAACAAAGCATCATGGATGTGCGGATGAGTTGAATTGGTGTCACTGGTTTTCTTCTGTTAGGTACCAAGAAAACAAGGAAAATATTTCAGTTTTCAGAGTGAGCAGAATACTGATTCTCTTTTATCGTTCATTTGTGGAGTATTCTCACTTCCTGCTTTATTAGTATTTGTCACTGTCTGTAGTTAACAAGAACAACCTCAATTAGGAGGGTCAATATATCTAGCAAGATTGCAGCAACAACACACAGTATAGTGTGACACTGCTTTGTGTTTGTGAGTGGCAGGGAAAGGGCGGGCCATCCTCAGTGATGTCACACCTATCTTGAATATCTGTTCCCATCAGGACGGAGGTACAGGGTCTTTACCTTCCAGTAGCTCTGTTACACACATCCTGATGTTCCCATCAGGACAGAGGTACAGGGTCTTTACCTTCCAGTAGCTCTGTTACACACATCCTGATGTTCCCATCAGGACGGAGGTACAGGGTCCTTTACCTTCCAGTAGGTCTGTTACACACATCCTGATGTTGCCATCAGGACAGAGGTACAGGTCATTTACCTTCCAGTAGCTCTGTTACACACATCCTGATGTTCCCATCAGGACAGAGGTACAGGGTCCTTTACCTTCCAGTAGCTCTGTTACACACATCCTGATGTTCCCATCAGGACGGAGGTACAGGGTCCTTTACCTTCCAGTAGCTCTGTTACACACATCCTGATGTACCCATCAGGACAGAGGTACAGGGTCCTTTACCTTCCAGTAGCTCTGTTACACACATCCTGATGTTCCCATCAGGACAGAGGTACAGGGTCTTTACCTTCCAGTAGCTCTGTTACACACATCCTGATGTTCCCATCAGGACGGAGGTACAGGGTCCTTTACCTTCCAGTAGCTCTGTTACACACATCCTGATGTTCCCAGCAGGATGGAGGTACAGGGTCCTTTACCTTCCAGTAGCTCTGTTACACACATCCGGATGTTCCCATCAGGACAGAGGTACAGGTCCTTTACCTTCCAGTAGCTCTGTTACACACATCCGGATGTTCCCATCAGGACAGAGGTACAGGGTCCTTTACCTTCCAGTAGCTCTGTTACACACATCCGGATGTTCCCATCAGGACAGAGGTACAGGGTCCTTTACCTTCCAGTAGCTCTGTTACACACATCCTGATGTTCCCATCAGGACAGAGGTACAGGTCCTTTACCTTCCAGTAGCTCTGTTACACACATCCGGATGTTCCCATCAGGACAGAGGTACAGGTCCTTTACCTTCCAGTAGCTCTGTTACACACATCCGGATGTTCCCATCAGGACGGAGGTACAGGTCCTTTACCTTCCAGTAGGTATGTTACACACATCCTGATGTTCCCATCAGGACAGAGGTACAGGTCCTTTACCTTCCAGTAGGTCTGTTACACACATCCTGATGTTCCCATCAGGACGGAGGTACAGGTCCTTTACCTTCCAGTAGCTCTGTTACACACATCCTGATGTTCCCATCAGGACCAGTGCTGTAGTGGTAAAAAAAAAGTGGGTAAACTATACTTTTGACTCGAGGCAGCTTTCTCACGTGGCACCGGCAGTGTTATAACGGCGGATAAATAAGCTTCCGTGACCGATATACAAGACAAAATATGAGAGTATATAGAACAACTTAATCTGAATCATATAGCCCTATAAGGTATATCAGGGGGTTCCCCCACATTTCTGAGTAGCCAGCCAGATAGAAAAAGTAGCTGGCTATGGGCTGGGCCTTGCCCCTCAAGGGGGGTCCGGGGGGATTCTCCCGCGGAAGATTTTTTTTTTACATTTTAAAGTAAAATTCATCAACCTGGTGCATTTGAGAGCAAAATGAACTACACACATCTCTAATGTGTTGTGACTTTACAAATAATTAGCCCTAAACAATCAATAAAAAATGTATTTATTGAACATTTGTTGAATTTCTCCAGGTATGAAAAGTTAAATTATACAGTAGGTAGCCTACTTTAAAGGACCTTGTATGAACCCTGTATATACAGTTTGAAGAGTAATATAGTTCTCTCTCTCACACACACTGTACCTGTGATTGTCAGCTTCAGCTTTATAGCTAAAAGTATGTAGACAGATTGAATCTGTGATTCTTGAATACCAATATATAATTCAAACTGTCCCCAAACACATTGGGCAAGGATAGGTAGACAACATACTGTACATGGAAATAAAAGTGGTTCTGCCACTCTGGCCACTAAATTTTAGTCAGCCAATATTTATTTATACAGATATCGGCACAACAAACACCAGTATGTTTCTAGATAGTTTTCAACATGGTCGTATTATATTGGCTTTATACAGTAGCACCTGGACTATTCAAGTCGACTCGCACGCACCTAATGTTACAAACTTTAGCTACTTGATCAGAGGGAAATCAGTCATGTTTCTTACACCAGTGATTCACTCTTCAGTTGTAAAACGGTGAGCCTATATGATTTTCCCCACTCCGGACACACATTTTTAACCAACCTTACCTACGTTCAGCTCACCATGAGCTGGTCTCCAAATGCACATCTCCAAATGCGCATTGCGCATCGCTGGCACAATGGCACCGTTAAGTTGTTTGAAGGGAGCGCTGTCTGGACAGGCAAGCACAGCTCGATAAAGGCACCAACGTGACCGGGGCCGTGTACCTTTCCCGCGGAGCGCTCCACAAAAATAGGCTACGGTTCGCGGAGATCCTGGTCAGTGCCATGCCCATGTGTAATCTTTTTTCTTTTCTTTTGGTGTGTGACGTGCTTGGCGTGGTCTCCGCATCAACGGAGTTTACGCGAACGTGTTAAAACTCGTGCAATAATAAGTGTGCATAAACGATTTAAACATGTGAGTAAACAATCTTAAAAGGTGCCTAAACGCTGCAGAGCATTGAAAAAGGTACGTAAACGCCGTTTACGTGCGTTTAGCCACCACTACAGCCCTGATCAGGACAGAGGTACAGGGTCCTTTACCTTCCAGTAGCTCTGTTACACACATCCAGTACCCTATACTACGAAGCTATCTTAACAGACCGCGATCTGTCACTTTGATCTGGTTTGACTGAACAAGCTATCTAGTTTAACGATACTACGACGCTGGTTTTCTACTCGATAACTGAAGCTGGATTTATCTGGGATCTGCCTGTGCACGCGCACGTTTTTCGTTCGTGCACAGCCGCACGTCCACGCGAAAGAGGTGCGCTAGCCAATCACATTATGAACAGCTGAGTTGATCCACGCCCACACCCATTTCCACACCCATTTTCTCGTTCAATGAAAGCGCAGTGAGATCAGAGTTTTAGCGGATATTTAATGTAGTAGCCTATGGCAGAATGAAAATCCGCGTTGGATATAGTCTGCTGAAGGACTGCTAAAGCTGCCGCTTGTATTCACATCAGTCATTTGATTTACTTTGATCAGCGATTTCTGTCTCCTACAGCAGCTTTTTGCGAGTGTAAATGTGTAATCTCAGTCTATAAATTTCCACAATCTGTAAGCCTATTTAGACCATAGATTTAGAAACGCATGCTCAATGAATAATGATCTCTATCACTCATTATGTGTGTGGTTGCACTGATCGAATAATTCATATATATAATAATGATAGCCTAATATAAAAGAGAAAACTGCTGAACTGAATTGAGACGATGCAGGCATAGTTTTCATTGATAAAAACTAGCCTATTTTTGCTCATATATTGGCATACAGCCTACAGGACACAGTTCCAGCTGAAACATGCAAGAGTAGCCTGCATATTTAGTATTGGGGCTATCCCATATTTATCCCATATCTATATTATATGTATAGGCTTTTCTGGCATGTAGGAGAATATCACCCTCACTCCATTTGAGGCTTTGTTTATGATATGCGCTGCGGTGATTAATAGTGATCATATTTCTCCACGCATCGTTGAGCTGTTAAGACATAAAGTGGTAAGTAGGCTTAATTTAATTATGTAGCCTACAGAGCCACGAATGTTTTTCTTGTTCTATTCTCAGTTGACTGCAATCTATTTTTCATATGGCGATCTTATATGAATGGTGAGTGACTCCAGAGAGCCGATTATATGGGTCTGTCATGGATTTTGATCTTATCCTCTGAAGCTAACCTGGTCGGGACCAGGTTAGGTTTGCAGCGTCAGTTGCCATGGTGATTAGAAGTTAACTTGCTTTGTAGTACGGCTAAACCAGGTTCAAACTCAAACTTACTCGGATAAGGCATTAATCTAGCTACGTAGTACAGGCCCCTGATGTTCCCATCAGGACGGAGGTACAGGGTCCTTTACCTCAGTAGCTCTGTTACATCCTGATGACATGACCTTTGTCATCACTTCATTTTGTTGTATACTCAATTACTGATTGTTGGTGATGCTGATTTGGAGCATGTTGTTGTTGTTGTTGTTGTTGTTGTTAATAATAATAATAATATTTTTTCCAGATATTTCACAGGCCAGTCCACACTCTGCTCTTTACCGACAAATCAGTGAACACTACAACTTACTCGAGTCAGTGATGTTGTCCTGCAGGTAGCTAATAATTATTTTATAATTTGTTTCTTAGCATATTCAAACTTATACTGGATCTTGGGTTCACACTATTGATGACAAACAATCAAACTATATTGCATTAGTCTAGCTTTATTTCAAAACCTTGTGTTTATATATATATATATATATATATATATATATATATATATATATATATATATATATATATATATATATATATATATATATATATATATATATATATATATATACATCCCTATATAAGGATATATATATATATATATATATAAATATATATATATATATATATATATAGCACATTTATAGCACATCTTGTGCTATAAAACCTTTCTTATTGCACCTTTAATATGTGTGAAGTGACACCGATGTGTTGAAAAGGATGAATCTCTTGTGAGATAAATAATCTCTTCTGCATCTGATGAGAGACAGATATAGTGAAGGCCTACTGTAAGCCTATATATAGGGAGAAGTCAGTGTGCATCACCTCACTGTTTGCAGCTCAGGTCAGTAAAGCTCTGTCTGTCCATGCTGGTGACTTTGGGTTTTTCTGATAGACAGCTTCTGTCTAAAGGTCTGTCTTCACAGCCCAAAGTATGTTGATGAGCCGTCACGACTGAGCACATGGAGCAAAGAACAGTTGAAATCAGAGAGTTTCAAAGTCAGAGAATGTGGGCCTCCCCTCAGACAAGGCTTGGAAAAATGTGAGCTTGTTATAGCCTACAGGTTTGATACAGACAGTATCAGGTTGTTATAGCCTACAGGTTTGATACAGACAGTATCAGGTTGTTATAGCCTACAGGTTTGATACAGACAGTATCAGGTTGTTATAGCCTACAGGTTTGTATACAGACAGACAGACAGTATCAGGTTGTTATAGCCTACAGGTTTATATACAGACAGACAGTATCAGGTTGTTATAGCCTACAGGTTTGATACAGACAGACAGTATCATGTTGTTATAGCCGGGTTTTATACAGACAGACAGTATCATGTTGTTATAGCCTACAGGTTTGATACAGACAGACAGTATCAGGTTGTTATAGCCTACAGGTTTGATACAGACAGACAGTATCAGGTTGTTATAGCCTACAGGTTTGTCTACAGAGAGACAGACAGTATCAGGTTGTTATAGCCTACAGGTTTATATACAGACAGACAGTATCATGTTGTTATAGCCTACAGGTTTGATACAGACAGACAGTATCAGGTTGTTATATCCTACAGTTTTATATACAGACAGACAGTATCAGGTTGTTATAGCCTACAGTTTTATATACAGACAGACAGTATCAGGTTGTTATAGCCTACAGGTTTGATACAGACAGACAGTATCAGGTTGTTATAGCCTACAGGTTTGTATACAGACAGACAGTATCAGGTTCTTTTAGCCTACAGGTTTGTATACAGACAGGTCAGGTTGTTATAGCCTACAGGTTTGATACAGACAGACAGTATCAGGTTGTTATAGCCTACATGTTTGTATACAGACAGGTCAGGTTGTTATAGCCTACAGGTTTGTATACAGACAGACAGTATCAGGTTGTTATAGTCTACAGGTTTGATACAGACAGACAGTATCATGTTGTTATAGCCGGGTTTTATATACAGACAGACAGTATCAGGTTGTTATAGCCTACAGGTTTGATACAGACAGACAGTATCAGGTTGTTATAGCCTACAGGTTTGTATACAGACAGACAGTATCAGGTTCTTTTAGCCTACAGGTTTGTATACAGACAGGTCAGGTTGTTATAGCCTACAGGTTTGATACAGACAGACAGTATCAGGTTGTTATAGCCTACAGGTTTGTATACAGACAGGTCAGGTTGTTATAGCCTACAGGTTTGTATACAGACAGACAGTATCAGGTTGTTATAGTCTACAGGTTTGATACAGACAGACAGTATCATGTTGTTATAGCCGGGTTTTATACAGACAGACAGTATCATGTTGTTATAGCCTACAGGTTTGATACAGACAGACAGTATCAGGTTGTTATATCCTACAGTTTTATATACAGACAGACAGTATCAGGTTGTTATAGTCTACAGGTTTGATACAGACAGACAGTATCAGGTTGTTATAGCCTACAGGTTTGATACAGACAGACAGTATCAGGTTGTTATAGCCTACAGGTTTGATACAGACAGACAGTATCAGGTTGTTATAGCCTACAGGTTTGATACAGACAGACAGTATCAGGTTGTTATAGCCTACAGGTTTGTATACAGACAGACAGTATCAGGTTGTTATAGCCTACAGGTTTGATACAGACAGACAGTATCAGGTTGTTATAGCCTACAGGTTTGATACAGACAGACAGTATCAGGTTGTTATAGCCTACAGGTTTGATACAGACAGACAGTATCAGGTTGTTATAGCCTACAGGTTTGTATACAGACAGACAGTATCAGGTTCTTTTAGCCTACAGGTTTGTATACAGACAGGTCAGGTTGTTATAGCCTACAGGTTTGATACAGACAGACAGTATCAGGTTGTTATAGCCTACAGGTTTGTAAACAGACAGGTCAGGTTGTTATAGCCTACAGGTTTGTATACAGACAGACAGTATCAGGTTGTTATAGCCTACAGGTTTGATACAGACAGACAGTATCAGGTTGTTATAGCCTACAGGTTTGATACAGACAGACAGTATCAGGTTGTTATAGCCTACAGGTTTGTATACAGACAGTATCAGGTTGTTATAGCCTACAGGTTTGTATACAGACAGTATCAGGTTGTTATAGCCTACAGGTTTGTATACAGACAGACAGTATCAGGTTGTTATAGTCTACAGGTTTGATACAGACAGACAGTATCATGTTGTTATAGCCGGGTTTTATACAGACAGACAGTATCATGTTGTTATAGCCTACAGGTTTGATACAGACAGACAGTATCAGGTTGTTATAGCCTACAGGTTTGATACAGACAGACAGTATCAGGTTGTTATAGCCTACAGGTTTGTCTACAGACAGACAGACAGTATCAGGTTGTTATAGCCTACAGGTTTGTATACAGACAGACAGTATCAGGTTGTTATAGCCTACAGGTTTGATACAGACAGACAGTATCAGGTTGTTATAGCCTACAGGTTTGATACAGACAGACAGTATCAGGTTGTTATAGCCTACAGGTTTGATACAGACAGACAGTATCAGGTTGTTATAGCCTACAGGTTTGTATACAGACAGACAGTATCAGGTTCTTTTAGCCTACAGGTTTGTATACAGACAGGTCAGGTTGTTATAGCCTACAGGTTTGATACAGACAGACAGTATCAGGTTGTTATAGCCTACAGGTTTGTAAACAGACAGGTCAGGTTGTTATAGCCTACAGGTTTGTATACAGACAGACAGTATCAGGTTGTTATAGCCTACAGGTTTGATACAGACAGACAGTATCAGGTTGTTATAGCCTACAGGTTTGATACAGACAGACAGTATCAGGTTGTTATAGCCTACAGGTTTGTATACAGACAGTATCAGGTTGTTATAGCCTACAGGTTTGTATACAGACAGTATCAGGTTGTTATAGCCTACAGGTTTGTATACAGACAGACAGTATCAGGTTGTTATAGTCTACAGGTTTGATACAGACAGACAGTATCATGTTGTTATAGCCGGGTTTTATACAGACAGACAGTATCATGTTGTTATAGCCTACAGGTTTGATACAGACAGACAGTATCAGGTTGTTATAGCCTACAGGTTTGATACAGACAGACAGTATCAGGTTGTTATAGCCTACAGGTTTGTCTACAGACAGACAGACAGTATCAGGTTGTTATAGCCTACAGGTTTATATACAGACAGACAGTATCATGTTGTTATAGCCTACAGGTTTGATACAGACAGACAGTATCAGGTTGTTATATCCTACAGTTTTATATACAGACAGACAGTATCAGGTTGTTATAGCCTACAGGTTTGATACAGACAGACAGTATCAGGTTGTTATAGCCTACAGGTTTGTATACAGACAGACAGTATCAGGTTATTTTAGCCTACAGGTTTGTATACAGACAGGTCAGGTTGTTATAGCCTACAGGTTTGATACAGACAGACAGTATCAGGTTGTTATAGCCTACAGGTTTGTATACAGACAGGTCAGGTTGTTATAGCCTACAGGTTTGTATACAGACAGACAGTATCAGGTTGTTATAGTCTACAGGTTTGATACAGACAGACAGTATCATGTTGTTATAGCCGGGTTTTATACAGACAGACAGTATCATGTTGTTATAGCCTACAGGTTTGATACAGACAGACAGTATCAGGTTGTTATATCCTACAGTTTTATATACAGACAGACAGTATCAGGTTGTTATAGTCTACAGGTTTGATACAGACAGACAGTATCAGGTTGTTATAGCCTACAGGTTTGATACAGACAGACAGTATCAGGTTGTTATAGCCTACAGGTTTGATACAGACAGACAGTATCAGGTTGTTATAGCCTACAGGTTTGATACAGACAGACAGTATCAGGTTGTTATAGCCTACAGGTTTGATACAGACAGACAGTATCAGGTTGTTATAGCCTACAGGTTTGTATACAGACAGACAGTATCAGGTTCTTTTAGCCTACAGGTTTGTATACAGACA
Organism: Poromitra crassiceps; assembly: GCF_964638095.1. Taxonomy (NCBI): domain Eukaryota; kingdom Metazoa; phylum Chordata; class Actinopteri; order Beryciformes; family Melamphaidae; genus Poromitra; species Poromitra crassiceps. The sequence goes on along the minus strand of NC_139626.1, from coordinate 62,337,227 downwards.
GGTCAGGTTGTTATAGCCTACAGGTTTGATACAGACAGACAGTATCAGGTTGTTATAGCCTACAGGTTTGTATACAGACAGGTCAGGTTGTTATAGCCTACAGGTTTGTATACAGACAGACAGTATCAGGTTGTTATAGCCTACAGGTTTGATACAGACAGACAGTATCAGGTTGTTATAGCCTACAGGTTTGATACAGACAGACAGTATCAGGTTGTTATAGCCTACAGGTTTGTATACAGACAGTATCAGGTTGTTATAGCCTACAGGTTTGTATACAGACAGTATCAGGTTGTTATAGCCTACAGGTTTGTATACAGACAGACAGTATCAGGTTGTTATAGCCTACAGGTTTGTATACAGACAGTATCAGGTTGTTATAGCCTACAGGTTTGATACAGACAGACAGTATCAGGTTGTTATAGCCTACAGGTTTGTATACAGACAGGTCAGGTTGTTATAGCCTACAGGTTTGTATACAGACAGACAGTATCAGGTTGTTATAGCCTACAGGTTTGTATACAGACAGACAGTATCAGGTTGTTATAGTCTACAGGTTTGATACAGACAGACAGTATCATGTTGTTATAGCCGGGTTTTATACAGACAGACAGTATCATGTTGTTATAGCCTACAGGTTTGATACAGACAGACAGTATCAGGTTGTTATAGCCTACAGGTTTGATACAGACAGACAGTATCAGGTTGTTATAGCCTACAGGTTTGTCTACAGACAGACAGACAGTATCAGGTTGTTATAGCCTACAGGTTTATATACAGACAGACAGTATCATGTTGTTATAGCCTACAGGTTTGATACAGACAGACAGTATCAGGTTGTTATATCCTACAGTTTTATATACAGACAGACAGTATCAGGTTGTTATAGCCTACAGGTTTGATACAGACAGACAGTATCAGGTTGTTATAGCCTACAGGTTTGTATACAGACAGACAGTATCAGGTTCTTTTAGCCTACAGGTTTGTATACAGACAGGTCAGGTTGTTATAGCCTACAGGTTTGATACAGACAGACAGTATCAGGTTCACTAGCAAGGACCACGCCACAACAAGAGTATCGTTAAGGTTCTTTACTGAAGAGAATGAGTTGTGTATGGTGTAGTGTGGGTGCGAGATGAGCCGTCTGTTCCAGGAGGTCACGTGTTCCGGGGGGAAACGTCCTGATGACCGGGGCAGAGGGAGACTCAGGGTGGGGGTTCCGTCTCAGACGTGGTCTGCCCGAGCGGGTCTGGCGTGAGGCGTGTTTCAGCCCGAGCAGATTTCAGGCCCCCCCGGATGGATCCTAGAACGAGACGTGGAGGGGCATGCACCGTGCCTAGTGAGAGGGAATGAGGATGTTAAGGGTTGAGGGGTGCGGGAAGGGATAGGGGATTGAGGGATGAGATATACAAGGGAGGGAGGGTGGGTCGAGAGATCGAGACAAACAGGGTGAGGCAGGTTAACCAGGTGTAGTAATATTGCCACGTAATTAGAGGAGTGGTTTAGAGGGGTGGTTAGGAAGTTGGGGGAGTGGTTGAGGCGTGGCCCAGCTCCCGAACTTAAGTTAAACGTTAACTTTCATTTCACTAGCAAGGACCACGCCACAACAAGAGTATCGTTAAGGTTCTTTACTGAAGAGAATGAGTTGTGTATGGTGTAGTGTGGGTGCGAGATGAGCCGTCTGTTCCAGGAGGTCACGTGTTCCGGGGGGAAACGTCCTGATGACCGGGGCAGAGGGAGACTCAGGGTGGGGGTTCCGTCTCAGACGTGGTCTGCCCGAGCGGGTCTGGCGTGAGGCGTGTTTCAGCCCGAGCAGATTTCAGGCCCCCAAAATAAGTCGGATTAAGTTGAGCTGAGTTGCACGTGAGCTTGACTGATCCTTGAGATCGTTAAGATCATCGAGATCGTTAAGATCATTGAGATCATTAAGATCATGGAGATCGTTAAGATCATTCAGGATGCAGAAGCGACATGCGAGAGATTACGAAGGGTCGAGGGGCTCGATGGTTTGGTTCGATGTGCTCAGTCTGACGTCTATGGAGGAGTGGCTTGAATAGTGTTCTGGAGATAAGCCTGGAGCTGAGGCTCGGTGTAGGTACTTCTGGAACCAGAATAGTGTGGCAATTCTTCCTGTTTCCATGAAGAGAGTGGATGTTGAGGTGATGCCTGTGGCATGCCTGAAACTGTTGTATTTAGTCGCTGGCTTGTATAACTAAGATAGGAGTTGAGGTGGAAGTAGGTCGGGAGACCGATTCTCTGATAATCTATTGCTCCGTTGGAGTGGCAAATGCGGGTAGTTATGACCGATAGACTGGGATGAGGAGAAGACCATAGGCAGGTGAGGTCAGTAATTCGGGGGACCTCCGCAGCCTGAATCCGGCGTAAGCGTGGATTTATGAGTAGCTTAACCATTGAAGATATGTTGACCGAATGTAGAGAACTGATACAGAGGCTGAGTGGAGAGAGAATGGCGAGTAAGAGGCCTTTTAAGATGGCTTCTAGGAGCTAGTAGAATGATGTGGCTGTTCCTAAGATGAAGTGTCTGTATTCCTGTTAGGAGGAGTGAGGGTGGATGAGTTGGGACTTCCCAGACCCTACGTGCCCCCAAAAAATGGCCTATCTGAGGCTGATGTGGCGAACTGCCTCTGCGGCAGCTGATGGGTCTGTAGCAGCTGATGAATTGAACTGCGTTCTGTGCAGTGACTGAAGGAGTAAACTGCGTCTGCAGCGACTGATGAATTGAACTGGGTTCTGTGCAGTGACTGAAGCAGTGAACTGCATCTGCAGCGACTGATGAATTGAACTGCGTTCTGTGCAGTGACTGAAGGAGTGAACTGCATCTGCAGCGACTGATGAATTGAACTGCGTTCTGTGCAGTGACTGAAGGAGTGAACTGCATCTGCAGCGACTGATGAATTGAACTGCGTTCTGTGCAGTGACTGAAGGAGTGAACTGCACCTGCAGCAACTGATGAATTGAACTGCGTTCTGTGCAGTGACTGAAGCAGTGAACTGCATCTGCAGCGACTGATGAATTGAACTGCGTTCTGTGCAGTGACTGAAGGAGTGAACTGCATCTGCAGCGACTGATGAATTGAACTGCGTTCTGTGCAGTGACTGAAGGAGTGAACTGCACCTGCAGCAACTGATGAATTGAACTGCGTTCTGTGCAGTGACTGAAGGAGTGAACTGCGTCTGCACCAACTGATGAATTGAACTGCGTTCTGTGCAGTGACTAAAGGAGTAAACTGCGTCTGCAGTGACTGATGAATTGAACTGCGTTCTGTGCAGTGACTGAAGGAGTGAACTGCGTCTGCAGCGACTGATGAATTGAACTGCGTTCTGTGCAGTGACTGATGAATGGAACTGCACTCTGCGGTGGCAGATGGAGCTAACTGCATCTCGACAGCTGACGGCGTAACCGCTCTGCTCTGTGCCGTAACTGATGGGGCAGACTATCTGCAATAGCTGATGGAGTGAACACTACTCTGTGCGGTAGATGAGGCTAGTCTGTGCATTAGATGAGGCTGACTGCGTCTGCAGTAGCTGATGGAGTGAACTCTACTCTGTGCATTAGATGAGGCTGACTGCGTCTGCAGTAGCTGATGGAGTGAACTCTACTCTACTCTGTGCAGTGGATGAGGCAGACTGCGTCTGCAGTAGCTGATGGAGTGAACACTACTCTGCATGGTAGATGAGGCTGACTGCGTCTGCAGTGGCTGATGGTTTGAACTCTACTCTGTGCAGTAGATGAGGCTGACTGCATCTGCAGTAGCTGATGGATTGAACTCTACTCTGTGCAGTAGATGAGGCTGACTGCGTCTGCAGTAGCTGATGGAGTGAACTCTACTCTACTCTGTGCAGTGGATAAGGCAGACTGCGTCTGCAGTAGCTGATGGAATGAACACTACTCTACTCTGAGCGGTAGATGAGGCTGACTGCGTCTGCAGTGGCTGATGGATTGAACTCTACTCTGTGCAGTAGATGAGGCTGACTGCGTCTGCAGTAGCTGATGGATTGAACTCTACTCTGTGCAGTAGATGAGGCTGACTGCGTCTGCAGTAGCTGATGGATTGAACTCTACTCTGTACAGTAGATTAGGCTGACTGCGTCTGCATTAGCTGATGGATTGAACTCTACTCTGTGCAGTAGATGAGGCTGACTGCGTCTGCAGTAGCTGATGGATTGAACTCTACTCTGTGCAGTAGATGAGGCTGACTGCGTCTGCAGTAGCTGATGGAGTGAACTCTACTCTGTTCAGTAGATGAGGCTGACTGCGTCTGCAGTAGCTGTTGGAGAAAACTGCGTCTGTAGCAGCTGACAGATAAGACTGGTGAGGATAGACAATGTGGACCAGGCTGAAGCCATGTGGGCCGGGCTGTTGCCATGTGAGGAGAGATGAAGGGGTCGAGGGGATGAAGGGATGAGGGATGAAGGAGTCCAGCGATTGCTGGATGTAAGTTGCGGGGGGGGGGGGGGGGGGGTGGCCTCCTGTAGCCAGGTGCTCCTGCCTAGATTGGCTGCTGCCAATGCTGGAACTGGATGGCAGGGCTCTGTGTCATTCCCTGAGTGAAGCGGGTTGACCACGACGACCGTCCTGTGGTATGTCGTCGTGTCTTGTTGTGTTCTGTGATTGAGCTCACTAAATTGAATTCCTGTCAACGATGATGAAAGGCAATGAAGTATTGGAACTTGAAACTTGAACTCGTGGTAGCGGCAATATCGGTTCTGATGGGGACTGACTGTAGGTGGCGCTGTAGTAATAACTGAAGCACCGGCCATAGGTGGTGCTGTGGTGAAGGCTGGAGAACCTGCTGTAGACAGCGCTATGCTGAAGCTGGATGACCGAAGGCAGGAGTGCTGAGGTAAGGCTAGGGATCAGCTGTGGAGGTGTTATAGTTAGAGAGACAGCCAGGTGAGTTATACATTTGGGTGATGGGGAAGGAAGGGGGGGTTGAGGGGGGGGGGGGGGGGGCGACAAGGACAGACCAGTTGGGAAAAGAGGAGGGTTGGGCTGATTAGCCGAAGCCGTGTTGGCTGAGACAGAGAAAGTGGGGGCAGAAGCCATGTTGCTGTTCTTGGCTGAATGAGAGTTAGAGGAATTGAGGGATGAAGGGATGAAAGGATGCATGTGTACAGGGTTTTTGTGCAGCCTGCGGGACTGGGATGAGAGGGAAGCTGAGATCAGCTGAGAGATGGGAGACATAGGGAGCAGGCACGGGATATGACTTGAATATCATGTTTTGAATGAATGTAAACATAATACATGAAGAGATGAGATCAGCTGTGAATGTCTGGCAGAGGGAGCCAGGGAATATACGACCTGGCTGCAGCCGTCTGCAGCTTCAATGGCACTGTGACATCAAACCGGACAGCGCTGACGGTGATTGGCTCATGGCTCTCGCAGGTTTGGCTCTGGATTGGCTCTGCCAAGCAGGACCCGGAAGCGCTGTCTGCTCAGAAAGTTTGTTGTGATGGACGGGATATGTCTTGACGGGATATGTCTTGAATAGCATGTTTTGAATGAATGTAAACATAATACATTCGAGAGATCGAGACAAACAGGGTGAGGCAGGTTAACCAGGTGTAGTAATATTGCCACGTAATTAGAGGGGTGGTTTAGAGGGGTGGTTAGGAAGTTGGGGGAGTGGTTGAGGCGTGGCCCAGCTCCCGAACTTAAGTTAAACGTTAACTTTCATTTGTTATAGCCTACAGGTTTGTATACAGACAGGTCAGGTTGTTATAGCCTACAGGTTTGTATACAGACAGACAGTATCAGGTTGTTATAGTCTACAGGTTTGATACAGACAGACAGTATCATGTTGTTATAGCCGGGTTTTATACAGACAGACAGTATCATGTTGTTATAGCCTACAGGTTTGATACAGACAGACAGTATCAGGTTGTTATATCCTACAGTTTTATATACAGACAGACAGTATCAGGTTGTTATAGTCTACAGGTTTGATACAGACAGACAGTATCAGGTTGTTATAGCCTACAGGTTTGATACAGACAGACAGTATCAGGTTGTTATAGCCTACAGGTTTGATACAGACAGACAGTATCAGGTTGTTATAGCCTACAGGTTTGATACAGACAGACAGTATCAGGTTGTTATAGCCTACAGGTTTGATACAGACAGACAGTATCAGGTTGTTATAGCCTACAGGTTTGTATACAGACAGACAGTATCAGGTTCTTTTAGCCTACAGGTTTGTATACAGACAGGTCAGGTTGTTATAGCCTACAGGTTTGATACAGACAGACAGTATCAGGTTGTTATAGCCTACAGGTTTGTATACAGACAGGTCAGGTTGTTATAGCCTACAGGTTTGTATACAGACAGACAGTATCAGGTTGTTATAGCCTACAGGTTTGATACAGACAGACAGTATCAGGTTGTTATAGCCTACAGGTTTGATACAGACAGACAGTATCAGGTTGTTATAGCCTACAGGTTTGTATACAGACAGTATCAGGTTGTTATAGCCTACAGGTTTGTATACAGACAGTATCAGGTTGTTATAGCCTACAGGTTTGTATACAGACAGACAGTATCAGGTTGTTATAGCCTACAGGTTTGTATACAGACAGTATCAGGTTGTTATAGCCTACAGGTTTGATACAGACAGACAGTATCAGGTTGTTATAGCCTACAGGTTTGTATACAGACAGGTCAGGTTGTTATAGCCTACAGGTTTGTATACAGACAGAC
>NC_139626.1:62325510-62328010 GCF_964638095.1 Poromitra crassiceps | reverse complement strand
GCGTGCGCCCGTGTGTGTGTGTGTGTGTGTGTGTGTGTGTGTGTGTGTGTATGTGTGTGTGTGTGTGTGTGTGTGTGTGTGTGTGTGTATGTGTGTGGGGGGTGGTGGAAAAACAGGTTTAATCTTTTGGGCAGCAGTCTTTCAGTGAAGAAAGCAAAGTGAAGCAGACTCACAGCAGAGACAGAGAGCAGCTTCATCCTGACTGTTTCCCTCCACGGGCCAAGATGGCGGCGCCTCCTAACGTTACAGCCGGCAGACAGGTGAGTGCTGGATATTATAAACCAGCAGGTTCAGGCAGACAGTGAGTGCAGGCTGGATATTATAAACCAGCAGGTTCAGGCAGACAGGTGAGTGCAGGCTGGATATTATAAACCAGCAGGTTCAGGCAGACAGTGAGTGCAGGCTGGATATTATAAACCAGCAGGTTCAGGCAGACAGGTGAGTGCAGGCTGGATATTATAAACCAGCAGGTTCAGGCAGACAGGTGAGTGCAGGCTGGACATTATAAACCAGCAGGTTCAGGCAGACAGGTGAGTGCAGGCTGGATATTATAAACCAGCAGGTTCAGGCAGACAGGTGAGTGCAGGCTGGATATTATAAACCAGCAGGTTCAGGCAGACTGGGTCTCATGGATAGAAGCTGGCAGACTGGTTTCATAACTTCACGTTGGTAAAAGTTTCTTCTTTGATCTTTCTGATATGATAGTTTAGTTTAAAGGAACAGGGTTAGGCAAAGGCTCTTTCGCCAAACCTATGTTTGTCAAGTCAGACACAATCACAGAATGGGAAACACTTCCTGTCAGAATTTTCAAAAATAAAACGTTTACTAAAGTGAAGTTTTCTAATACATAATTAGCCTACATCAATCACCTACAGACTTTTCAAACAGATTTGATTGCATGGTGATGTTTTCTTTGTTGTGTTTGTGAGGGCCAGATTTTCATTATTTTATTAGATTTTTTTTCAAGTTTCAAGTTTATTTGCAGGAAAGGGTTTAAAAGCAACAGTTACAGTCACTGTCAGACCTGGCCTGACTCAGTTTGAAACTGGTTTTCAGCAGGTTCCTGGTTTACAGTTACAGTTAAAATACAGTTCAAAATACAGTTCAGGATAAGATACATCAGAATAGAATAAGACAGTATATACATAACTATACCAATTAGAAAGCATCATTATACACTAATTAATACATTATTAATAGCAACCAACAACAGTATCAGTGATTGCAGACTTGGTTTGTTAGTATGAGGTGCTCATAAGTACGTTTGAAGTGCGGAGTGGATATGATGGATCTGATATGATGGGGTATTTCTTTCCAGATTACAGTAAAAGTGCGGAAGAATGATTTTAATCCATAGCTGTTTTTATATGTTGGGACAGGTATAAGGTTTTGACTCTGAGAAAGACACGTTTAGTGTTGAAACGTTAGTCATTATTTGTTGCACCTATTAAATTTGCTAAAATTGACTGTTTGCTCCAGATCTCATCTCTCAATTTGAATCATTTGTCCCTGGTCTGAGAAGCACCAGTCTGCAACGTTCGTCGGCTGAGGCGCGGATTTTCCCTTTAAGGTATAAGGTCTTGTGTGATTGAGCGAGTAACAAGAAAGGGTCTGGTGCTGGGTTTTGGAAGTAAAGCTGAAATTGCTGGGGGGAGGGTTTGTTTTGTAACTGAAAGTCAAATTTGATGGCTAACAGATTTGTGTAGTTTTGGAAGGTTAGGGCATTGGAATGTGAGAGCTGGGCTGTGCAGTGATGGGTCCAGTTTGAGAGATGACCATGTATTTTATAGGCTCTATTGTACAGTCTTGCTATTGGTTCAGTGATTTCTTTTGTTGTGAGGGACCAGATGGGGAGACAGTATGATAGGTTGGAGAGAAAAATGGCATTCAGATAGGTGGCAGAGACAGTAGATGTAAGAAATGGCCTGATCTTATTGTAGACATACAGTTTCTGTTTAAGTTTATTGGTTAGGCTGTGGATGTAAGGTGAGAGTCTAGATGCATTCCAAGATATTTATAAGTGTCTGTAATAGTAAGTGTTTGTTTTGCCAGTGAGATTGGAGCAGATGTGGAGATGGTTTTCCTAGGTGAGTGAAAGTACATACATTCTGTTTTCTTTACATTGATGGTTAGATGGTTGGACTTTAGCCAGTTATTTAGGAGCTGGAGATCAGAGGTGAGTTTTGAGTTAATGGTGTCAATATTTGAGTCTGATACATAAATAACGGTGTCATCGGCATATAATAGACATTGTGAATGTTTACACAGATTTGGCAGATCATTTATGTACATTATAAATAGCAATGGGCCCAGTATGCTGCCTTGAGGGACTCCCATGTTACATGGCAGTGGGGGTGATGTCCCCTGCCCAACCTGAACTTTTACCCTTAAAATAAAATTTTACATCAGTAGCCTAATGTAGCTACAACACTGATCAGATACAATTGTATATAGGCTATCTATAAATCTATCTATATATAGATGATATATTACAGATTAT
>NC_139626.1:62260510-62320510 GCF_964638095.1 Poromitra crassiceps | reverse complement strand
TCTAAAATGGAAGTTTGTTGACTTCTCTGTGGGTTTGTGATGCACCTGTGTTGAACTTTTCTAACCATCATGCAACAGGCCAAGCAAGGCGCTGGTCCAATCTGCGCAGAACTTGCTCATCTCAACGACAAGAAGGGTTCCTGAGTCCTGACCGATCTGCATGACGAGTAGGGAGTGAGAATGTGTTGGGGCTTTAACTGCTGAATACTGGATAGTGATTGGCTCCAGGATTCGTGATGTCACGAATCGTGCTTGTTGAAAACAGCCTTTTCAGTGAGCTCAGAGAAACTTTCCACTTTCAGCAGATGATTGTGAAAACAGCTTCTAGTGTCAAACTCTGCACATACATCATTCTGCACAGAGAAGCTCAGGCATCCAACTGAAGGAACAAGAAGAAAAAACGTTTTTTGCCTTAGGGAATATTATGTTAGAATTGTTTACACAGCGAGCCAGCTGACTTCTGCTCTCATCCAGGAGCAGAGAGAAATCCATACGTATCTGATGATGTGATCAACTCAGCTACTTCATGTTTTATTATGTCTTCTCATGTTATTTTTGTAGGTTATGTCCCAGCTATTAAGCTTGGGCGGTATTAAGGTATTAAGGTATCTACCGGGGTGTATTTAGAAATACCGAAGGTGTGATTTTCAATACCGTCAAAACCGCTTTCTATCTTTTTTGTTCAGCCGAAATAGTCACAAGTGTCCTTGCCTGTGCTGGGCAGAGCCTACATTATTTTTTATTTAATCTTATTCGCCATTTGTAGGCTACTTTTTAACCTTATTAACCATAATGTGTTACAAACAACACTATATTGTTTAAGACTACTTTAAACTTAAACTGAACCTTGCCCACCATAACGGTGTCCATTTCATTCCTTTTAGCTAATTGTCATTCTCCATTGAGGACATTTGTGAACAACATTGTGCTAGTAATTTTTTTTTCTTCTGAAATATAGAAGTTGCAATCTTCTTTTCACTGGTGGACATGAATTTATAAAACAGGATCTTAGCCAACAGAATAATTAGCCTATTTGGAGGTAGAAAAGAAACCTCTCTCTCTCTCTCTCTCTCTCTCTCTCGCCTCATGTGGTTATCATCCAGGCAGTCGCAGTAGAGAAGGCTCAAAATCTATGGACAAGAATGTTCTCATATGAGATTTCCTGGGACAAACCCGTTTTGAATGAGGCTCTGAGAGTACACACTACAGTAGTACAGACCTGTGTAAATGACAAATGATGCGTCCCCGTCGATAATTGGGATGCAACTCGTTAAGGTTATTAAAAAGCAGCCTTACTTATTTACTCGACTTTACTTTTTAAACGTTACTTGTTCTGCATCGAGGCGGGGATGCATAATTCGGCGTAACACCTGCCACAGCAGCGCTCTCCCTGCAATGCATGCTGGGTGATATTGAGGCAGGGACAGCCAAAGAGTATTGAAGGCAAGAGTCGACATGTCTTCTTTTGGACAGCGCTGCCACCATGACAGCCAATCAGAGGTAGTCCCCCCAGGCCAAAATGGCCGATTTGCTGTGCGCTGATGTTGAATGAAACGCATCTCTTATCAATGTAAGTTCTTTGGGGACAGGACAGGGAGGTGAGTGGGAGCAGCACCGGGCTGCCTGTCTGACTCAGTTTGTCTTCAGCAGCACCAGCCGCTAGCTTAGCTTAGCTAGCTCCCCTCTGCTGCTCTGCTGGCTTACTGGACCCATATGGACGGTACCTGCTTCACCCGAGTCATGGAAGTCAGCGGCCAGGATCCCACGGTGAGTTCACCTGTCTCAACCGGGATGCAGAGGATGAGCTAACGCTAGCCTGCTAACTAGCTAGCTAAACCAAATGTTCGCAAGACAAGAGGGGAATATGCCTGTTGTTGACGTTTTAGCGTTAGCTAGCTGCGTAGTTAGCTAAGTAGCGTAGTTGACTTCTTGACTTTCTTGTATCTTATGTTTTGCCTGGGTGACGTAACGTTATTACTGATGGGGCGTCACGTAACCAACTCGCCTAAATGGCAACAAACTAATTAACGTTAGTCTGGAAGTAACCATCAATCTAACGCTAGCTTGCGACTAAATCTCGGTTTTCCAGATAGGCTAATCAAGCTAACGTTAGCCCACCTTAACGTTACCACATCTCAGCAAGTCGAGGGATCCAAAGTGTTTTGGCCTTATCGTTTAGTTTCGTTAGCTGGCTGCTATCTCATGCTAGCTGTTACTTTCATGGCAGCTTCATTTGAACTGGTTTGCCGTCTATTCCACATTCACCTGTCAGCTGTCAGATTCCTGCTGGGCGCTAACTAGCTATAGCCAGTACTAGCAGTAGCATGTTAGCGTTCCAGTTTCACTCAACCATTGCCAACGAAACGTCCGACAAGTAACGAAATACTATGAAACTTGGGCTAACTCGATCATTTGCTTGAAGCAGCGCATTTGAGCCTGTAGTTTGCTCAGTAAACCGCCGTCTGTCAGCAGGGCTAACATCTCTTTCTCTCAGCTCAGTGAAGCTGCTTATCTGACAGCTCTTGTCTGTTAACAGATAACGTGTGTGCTTCACACAACGTGTGCGTCTTGCCTTCTTCTTGGACAAGAACATGTTGTAAACACAGACCAGCAGCTCTCACTGTACAGAGTCTTCAGACAGTTTTGTTTCTTGCGACGTTACTAGCTCAAGATATTCTGATTAGACGACCCAGCATTCCCGAAGTTAAGTGAATTCACCACAGTAAGTTATAGGGACACGGTTGTTTTCAGAAGTACTTGCTCGATTCTACATTATAACATTGGCGTGCTAAGGTGTGTAGCCCGAGAGACGAGTCAGCATCGTTTCGGTATAAAACTACCTGCTCCTAGATCTGCTGGAGATAAGAACAAAGCAAACAAGACTTTTCTTGACACCGGCTGCTCCGGGCGGAGGAGGCTGGGAATGCAAAACTGGCTTTCCTCTTAAAGGTCTGGCTGGGAAGGTCGCCAGTGGTGTTGGTTTTGTGTAGATAGGGCTCTCTACAAACACGCACACACTAAATAAGGCCCGTGGAGCACATCCAGTAAGTTGACAGACGAAGAAACGTAATGTTTGTTTTTAAGTGAGTTCTGTAGACAAGGAAAACGGATGTGGCTTCAGCTGAGAATAAATCAATTGTTGTAAATATAGAAGAAAAAAAAAGCTTATCTGCTGCATGTTGCCCTCAGGTTATTCTTCTCATCACGTAAATTCACAGTTCTATAAGTAGAACTTGTTTGGTCAGAAAAAGCCTCTATACGAGGAATCAGCCGAGCAGCTTTTTTGTAAACAAACTGCGTTTCCGGGGGAAAACGTCAATGGGACCCTATGGAGCCAGCAAGCGATGTCATGTGTAGTTTTTGAGATATGAACGTTTGTTTGGCACAACTCGTACTTGTTAACAGCCGCGCTCCCGGGGGATTTGCGGTGTCGTGACGTCCTCGTATTGACTCATTCATGCTTCTCTTACCGTTCCGCTTAGATGATTTGCTCCATCTTTGCCTTAACGTTATATGTCACAGTGCTGCTTTGCCATGACCACTTAATGACTCGATGTCGATTTGAAACCAATCGGTCCTCTTTTTACCACTTCGTACCACTACAATATTAAAACATGTATTCTTAACAGCGTCTCGACAGAGGCCATCGTTTTACAGACGACTCCTTTTTCTAATGAGGCTTTTCTCGCTCCCCCACCAGGTGTAGCCAGGAGGATTTGTTCCGACTTTCCCAGAGCGCCATGGAGCCGGACGTGATCCGCATGTACTCCTCCTCTCCGCCGCCGATGGAGGACGGCGCCGACGAAGAAGAGGACGACGAGTTCGGAGACTTCGGCGGCTTCGCCGGCGTCCCCAACAGCGTCAGCTTCACCGAGTTCGACACCCCCGCCGCCACCGCCGCCATCTTCGACCAGGCCCAGGCTTTGGCCGCCACCTCCCCGCCGGAACTCCTCAACAGCAGAGGGGCGGTGGTGGTGGGAGGCTCCGCCCACGGGACGCGCCGGCCCCCCGACGAGCTCGCCAAGGCCAACGGCGTCGTGCCGGGGGGCCGGCAGGGCGGCGCTCCCACAGAAAGGACTGTCGGCGAGACGAAAAAGCGTCTCTCCAACTGCAACGGCGGAGGCGGCGAGGTGCTGACAAACGGGTTTGCGACGTTTGGAGTTCAGGGAAGCCCGTCCTCGCAGAATTCTGTCCACTCTCATAGAAAAGGAACCTCCACCGAGGAGGACACGGGCAGCGTCGCCGCCGGCAGCCCAGAGGACGAATTTGCCGACTTTGCTGCTTTTTCCAACGCTGAAGGACACCTCAGCCAGACGGCAAACGAGGACTTGGACAATCCCCATGGGGGGGGTAGCTGGCCGGCGGAGGGCGCCTGCCAAGAGCATTGTAATATAGAGCAGGAAATTACTTTAGAGGACGATGTCAGGGACACAAACGGAACCGGAGCCGACGCGTCCAGTTCCGATTCCACATCCGTCCGGGCCGAGGCTCCGGGCGGCCCGGGCGACGCGGATCGGGGCTCCGACACAGATGCTGACTTTGAACAAAGGGACCTAGCCTTTGCACACGAGCACTCCGCCCCCGAGGCAGTTTGCACTAAGGAGCCCCTCGCCCTGAACGGCGTGGGGGAGGACGGGGACGGCGTCGAAGAGGCGGCGGCCCGCGGCGAAAGCGACCTCTCGCCCGAGACGACGACGGCGGACGGCGAGGCGGGCCACTCGGACGGGAAGAGTTCGGGCAACGAGACGGAGACGGAGACGGAGACGTCGTTGGGCCGGCCGCTGTCGACGGACGCTCTGGAGGAGTACGGCGACATGAGCACCACGGGCTCGGTCCCCTCCCCGCCCCTCCAGGAGGACACGGCCACGCCCGCCGACCACAGTCAGCTGGCAGAAGACGACGAGGACGACGACGAGGACTTCGGGGACTTTGGGGACGCCGGCTCGTTCGGCGGCCAGGGCTTCGCCGACTTCGACCAGCCGGAGGTCCAGCCGGAGCGGAGCGGGTCGAACGGCACCGCCCCTGCGCAGGACACGACGGCCGCCGCCGAGGACGAGGACGACTTCGGTGATTTTGACGCCCCCAAAGTCCACAGCCGGGGAGCGGAGGGGGAGCACGCGGGCCAGTTTGCAGACTTCCCTGTCAGCGACAGTTTTGGAAACTTCAGCGCGGCTGCGGACGGCGAGGCGGACGCAGGGTGGAGCGCCTTCGACCAGCCGGACCAGCAGCAGCGGGAGGGGGAGGAGGGGGAGTCGTGGGCGGCGTTCAGCGAGGAGCAGAGCGTGGCTCCTCCCCCGCCCAGCACAGAGGAGGACGAGGAGGCGTGGCAGGAAACTCAGCCTCCTGCCGTCAGCGACCAAACCAGCAGCACGGTAAGTTCTGTCTGTGAGGACACCTGGAGAAATGTACCGGTCCAGAATAGAGCAAGACAATATATCAATATTATATTGATATCGTGATGTGAGACTAGATATACTCCAGAATCATTTAACACCTACTGGGGCTGCACACTTTAAATCATGTATCATCCTCCATCAAGATTTTAGTCAAGTCAACTTTATTTATGTAGCACGCAAAAGACAAAGCCAGTGTTTTATAAAATAAGATGCTGAGAAAACAAAGGAGGCAGAGCATAGAAGAAAAATCAGACACAGTGGAAGGCCTGTGAATAAATGTGTTAAATTTTTTTACTTTGGGGTTTGATTAATTAATAACCATCAACATTGGCAATTGAAAAAAACTAACTGTTTTTAATTAATTTAAAATTCCTGCTGTAGGCGAGATGTTGACACAAGATGCAAAAAGTAAAGTAAAATAGTTTAATAATGGTAATTAATAATAATATGTCATCCGAATATAACGGCTCAGAGGCAGGATAATCAAGTAGTTTCGTGCAAAGGACAAATCAGGTTTGATTGTGCTAAAATTACTTTTGTTTCACACCCACCTTAACGGGTCACACTCGCCATTGACCCATTCTTCAGACCGTCCACACCCAGATACTGTGTGTGTGTGTGTGTGTGTGTGTGCGTGTGCGCGTGTGCGCGTGCGTGCGTGCGTGCGCTGTTTGTATTCAATATTTACCAAGCGATGAATCATAGGGGCCAGGCTCTGATGGGGTGAAATCATAGGCCAAATCCTCACCTGTGTAAGGAGGCGGAGCTTACTCCAGCCTGTGTAAGGAGGCGGAGCTTACTCCAACCTGTGTAAGGAGGCGGAGCTTACTCCAACCTGTGTAAGGAGGCGGAGCTTACTCCAGCCTGTGTAAGGAGGCGGAGCTTACTCCAGCCTGTGTAAGGAGGCGGAGCTTACTCCAACCTGTGTAAGGAGGCGGAGCTTACTCCAGCCTGTGTAAGGAGGCGGGGCTTACTCCAGCCTGTGTAAGGATGTGCTGCAAAGAGAGTTTATACCTGTTGTTTATTTTACAATAATTTTTCCTACCCGGAAGTGGTCCGCTTGCTACTGTGTGAGTCATCAGCAGGCTCTGTAACGTAGCCTCGGGAGTCGGGCATATCGCTGGGGGAAAGACCTCTAGCCGCCGGGGCCGGATGAAACACGTCCTTTGAACAGGTTATGTTTGTTTCTAAGTGATTAATATGTTTCTCCGCAAACGCGACAGCACCGGTTCTGCATGAGCGTCACTGCTCCCAGAAAGCAGGCCCGCCCACAACGCTCATGATTGGTTCTCCGATGCAAGGCTTCCAACAGCGCCACCTAACGTTATGAAAAGATTTGAATAGTAATATTCTCAGTCTTACAGTAGTGAAACGGATTAAGACTGAGAGCTGAGTCTACTGTAGTTGCCCTCTGTGCAGACAGAATAGAAGTGGAGGAAACGTGACGCACACACGCACACGCACGCACGCACGCACGCACACACACACACACACACACACACACACACACACACACACACACACACACACACACACACACACACACACACACACACACACACACACCGTGACGTTTGCTCTGAGCGTAGAGTAATCACCTCAGGAATGTGCCCTGGTCAGGTATTCAGCACTCTAACACTCCGCTTAGCTCAGTTCCCAAACCGGGTAGACGGCTTCAGACTGTCCCCTTCTACTCGGCTCTAAAAAAATGACACCAGTTGACCTGATGGTGGCACTCTAACACCCCTCTTTACGTCTTTGTCCACAGCTTTTGAACCGTAGCGTGTAGAATCAAAATTCTACACGCATCTTCTACATTCCTTGGCTCGTTACACATCTAAGCACATAGCTCACTCCATTTCCACCTAACTAGATTTTCTGCCTTTTTGCCATTTTCACAAAACATTCACCCCCCCCCCCCCCCCCCCCCCCTTCCTGCTTCTCCTACTCGTTTGTCTCGTCTTCACCCAGTTTGATAGACATCATATGATCACATCACATGTAGGGCTGGGCAATATAATCGATACGGCAATATATCGCGATATTTTATTTCCCGATACTGTATCGATACTTGGACGCTAAGTATCGCGATATAAATTATTATTATTATTTTTTTTTTGCAGGCCATGCCAGGCCTCTGCATCTGCTGATTTCCCACCCCTAATCGATACTGTATCGATATTTCCCATATATGGATGTTTTTGCACAGCCGTGTGGTCAGTGACACAATAAGAATACTTTTTATTTCAGTGCGTTCAGTAACACACTCAACACTCAGTAGTTTTGACTAAACGTGTCCACTAACTTATCAGTATAAAGTGATGTACATATTATTACACTACCTGGGTGGTACACAGTGTGTTGTATCTTTAGCTCTATTATTTAATTTTGAGTAAATTCTGTAGAATATCGCAATATATCGCAATATGTATCGCATCGTGATACAATCGTATCGTGACCCAAGTATCGTGATACGTATCGTATCGTGAGATCCTTGCCAATACCCAGCCCTAATCACATGTTCAAAGTGTGAGGCGCGCCTCCCCTGGGGGGTGCGAGTCAGCTTGAGGGGCAGCGCGGCTTCATGTCAATGAAGCGATATTTAGGAGGCCTACCTACAGAAAATGGAGCAAACACGTCCCTGATTATTTACATTTCGGATTTTCATCGATTGGTCCCGACGATGCTCCCCTGCCACTGCCAGGCTATAAAAGTGCTCGCCCCCTACAGTTCAACATACGGGAGTGCGTGTTTTGACCCTGATTAAAAGCACCGTAGTGTTCAAGGCTGCAGGAGGATGATCTGCGTTTATTACCCGCTCGCCATCAGCCGTCTATATGTGCATCAAAGACTCGTTTCCACTAAAGTAGGGCTGAGCAAATTAAATAACCAGGCGAAATTCATCCGAAACTGCCGTGACTCTATTGCCAAGAGGCTGAGCGCACATAAGGATTTACACGTGCCCCCCCCCCCTCCCAATATTTCATTTTCAATTATTATAGAACAATAATAATTCACAAACAAGACAAATAAACAGGCTCAGACACAGGAAAGAAAAGAAAAGAAAACATACATCATCAACGTTCAACATTCAACATGTTGCTACCAGCCGCATAAGATGCTCTTATCTGTAATAGATATTGTGCATGGGGTCCCACGCAAGGGGTCCACAAGAAATGCCACCGCCCGGGTGGGTCGTCAAAAGGGCCTTTCTGTGTGGAGTTTGCATGTTCTGCCCGCGCCCCCTGGGGGTTTCCCTCATATAGGAACCCGGACCCCTCACCAAAACATGCAATATCCTGGTCGCTGAAGTGGTGCCTCCTCTGGTCGTTAGGGGCGCCTGTTTGGAGGGAGGGGAACTGGTTGGAATAGCGTGATCCTCCCACGTGCTATCTCCTACCGGTGAAGCTTCCCCTGTCAGGTGAAAAGAAGCGGCTGGCTAACTGCCCATGTCTCGGAGGAAGCATGGAGCCAGTTTTCGGCTCTCCCCAGATCGGCAGAGGGTGGAGCAGCAACCAGGATAAATAAATAAAAAATTAGCACTAAGGTGTGAATCTTGGAACGAACATCATCAAAATGTTAAAAAAAAACAAACATCAAAAAAAGAGTGATTGAAACAAATTGGCGTCTGAACAGACACATCTGGTAGACTTAAAACATTCCTAACTTGGTTTAAAATTCGGACAAAACTTTAATTTAAAATGTTGTAAGGTCCCAGGTGTCTAAGGATTGACACGTTAATGAGACAGTGATAGCCAATGAAAAGCAGTGCATGGTGCAGTGATGATGACTTTGTTGGGTGAGTTTTCAATGTAGTTATTTGTTGGACTGCAGGGTTACATTATTTTCCCACAATAAGCATGATTAATGTGGGAGAACTAGGGATGAGTAC
Source organism: Poromitra crassiceps (assembly GCF_964638095.1). NCBI lineage: Eukaryota > Metazoa > Chordata > Actinopteri > Beryciformes > Melamphaidae > Poromitra > Poromitra crassiceps. The sequence goes on along the minus strand of NC_139626.1, from coordinate 62,311,222 downwards.
CGTTCACATTTGAATCGATACCGGTACCTGCAATTCGGTGTGGTACCCGAAACGGTACCTTTTTCGGTACTTTACACATTGACACTGTAATAACAAAAAAATTTAGTTGTAAAAAAAAAAAGTAGAAAATTCTCAATTTCAACATTGTTCTTCATTTAGAACATTATTTATTTAGCACCAGACAAAATACAACTCCTCCCTACGTCTCCCCTCCCAAACCAAGAGTTGTAGCAGCAAGGTTAGTTTAGTGGGGTTGGGGAAATGGGGGGAATAGTACTTAGCACGATGTCCACCACAGCTTCCAGCAGGGCCTGGTCTTCATCTTCAAAGAGCTCCCCAAGTGCTGAACGTTTCTTCTGCTTATGGAGTGGTATCTGAAAATAGAAAAAGGCGTAGTGATTCACCAAGCATTATTTATGTTATCAATAGAACAAGTGTCAGTGCTATGCACATCTTACACAATAGAAAGAACAATTTATTGTTTAATTGTTTATTGTGGATCCCCATTAGTCTACACCAAAGGTGAGACTACTCTTCCTGGGGTCCAAACACGTCAAATACAAACATAAAAATCCAAAAGCATTGAGTAAAAAGGCTCACTCAATATTCATGTCAATCAAATATTAACAGTATCAACTCTTCTCATAAACAAAAAGAAATGTATTGGTCTTCCTGAGTAATTGCACCAGCAAAAACAACTTATACTGACCTTTTGTTTACCATACTCACATTAGACCATCATATTATAATTGAAATACTTGATTACAATATATAATACATAATACATATAATATAATACCGTAATACAAATTCCTTCCATGTTGCACAATTAACAAATCAGTAAATCAAAGACCAAAATCTATCTTATTATTCATAACTGCTAGTTTTAACTTTTTTTTAAACATAAATTTGTTCCTTGCCATAGTTATATTTCTCTGTATTTAATTCCAGTAAGCAACTGCTCTATACATTACCGTCTTTTTCAGTGCATTTGTTTTTGGTAGAGGTAGAAGTAAACCATGTCTAGACTTAGTTGGGTCCAGTTGTGCGTACAAGCCCTCTGGTTTCCCAGTATTCCAGATGTTAACACGTTCACTGCCATTGACGAGATATCTCGTCTTAAAAAATCCAACGGTTGACTGCCAATGACGAGATATCTCGTCTTAAAAAAAAAAAAAAAAACTTTTGACGGTGGGACGTGGATCAACGCCCCCCACGTCTCCTATAAAAATATTGGAGCCACCGAACGTGTACAACCCATTCCACCGACCCACTAAGTGGCGACAGTGCTCTCCAGACTAGAAAAAGCCGAGCCAAAACTGCAGGGGAACGCGCGAGGAAACCATTCTCTCATACTGTAAAATGGATTGGCGAAAACGCTTTCGCTTTCGCGCATTATCGCGCTGGGAGCTGGCGGTGGGGGATTGCAAATTTGCATAATAGATTATGCGTGCAACACACTTTGAAACACCCGCAGAAAGCCCACAATCGCACGCAGCTTCATTGCAGCTGAGCTCACAACCGAAACGACTCATGCAGACTCGCCCAAAGAGCAGCCGCCAGCAGCCAGGCAGCACAGACAGGCAGAGCCTCGCTTGTGACAAACGCTGCAAAGCCACCAGAGACACACCCACGGAGGGAGGAGTTTGAAGGAGAGGGGGGTTTCCTGCTGCTATGGAGGAAATTACTGTTCAAAACTATTGTTTAGATGTCTGACGTCTTACGCCAAAAATAAATGGTTAAAGTGACTGTTCTATCGAATTTCACAAAAAGCCATTTATCTCAGAATAAATTTTCAGACGCTGAAACCATGCTGTATTCTACTGCTAATGCCTACATAACTACTAACTCTACAAACTAACTCTTTTAGACAGAGAAAACACACATTCTATTAGTTCTTTTGAGATCATTTGTGTTCACAAAATCTTAGCAGAAAAGAATCCTCGGCTCTTGAAAGATGAGCCAGAATCCTCAAAAAAAAAACTTGGCAGAACCTACCTACAGTATTGAAAAAACGGCTGGCAGTGAATGTGTTAAATAAAACAGTATTGTTAGTAACTTAGCTTACTCTATGAATATCACACACATTATCACTCATTATGCATAAATAATAATTTATTCGGGTTCGGGTTCTGTCTATATGTTCTCTGAGGGGAGGCTCAATCTCCCACACTTCGAAAAGTCAGTTAGAGAAATAGCCCCAGCTGGCAATGTGTGGTCAGTTAGAGAAATAGCCCCAGCCGGCAATGTGTGGTCAGTTAGAGAAATAGCCCCAGCCGGCAATGTGTGGTCAGTTAGAGAAATAGCCCCAGCCAGCAATGTGTGGTCAGTTAGAGTTGCGGGTTCCTGTTGTGCCACACCGCCTACACACGGCCAGGAGGACAGACGCAGGCTTGTGACTGACACCACGGAGTCACCGGTTCAAATCCCGAGTGGGGAATTGAACAAACAAATAATCTGCCCCCTCCTCACTCTACTACTGTCAGGTGCTCTTGAGCAAGGCACCAGCACAGCACAGCTAATCAGCGGCCAGCATTGCTAGACTCAGTTTGTAGTAGAGCTGAACTGTTAAGTTAAGAAAATAACATTACTACACTTACACTTTACTGTAATGCACTGCAGCCTTTAAAACCGGGAAAGACAACACTTATATCACAATATTACCATATCCAAAATCTAAGACGGTGATGTCTAGTAGTCTCATATCACAATATCAATATACGGTAAGTTGATATATTGCCCAGCCCTAGATCGCAGAGTGGAATACACCGGCCAGAATCTCCTGTGATTGGTTCTCCCACTTTGTGCGAAAGCGTATTACATCATTACCATTTGGGCATTTGACGCGGGAATCTGCCGAGTTGTGTTCACACTGGTGTCACAAAGGAAGATTCATGGCAATTTCACAGGGATGCACCGCTTTTGGCCGATGCTGATAGCTGGTATTGCTGTTATGGCCGATAACCGATATTTACCGATGTCGATATGATCTGTGTAAAAACGCATTTCTATGATGATCGAATTTTGTACGCACTGAAAAACACGTGTAAAAACTGTCAGTTTGAAAAAGTCAGGCATTTCTTTATTTTCCAAATTTGGAAAAGGCCATAAATGATAGATTTACTGCATTGTTTCCTTTCAACTCTCAAAGTTGGCAACCGTCTCCCAGATGCAAACGTGCAGGCTTGGAGAAATGAGTTCAGTGAGTGTATCAGTTAGGGGTGTCAAAAATAATCGATTATAAGATGCATCGCGATGCGGACGTGCACGATTCTGCATCGATTCACAAATGTCAAAAATTGATTATTAAAAAATAATAATACCGTATATATATATATATATTTTTTTAATAATCGAATAAAATATAATGGAAGTACATGCAGTTGTTTATTTGGATCATAATACAATGCAATTCCAAATGCACTTTTATTTTAAAAGTAGCCACACAGTAAGAAAATAGAAAGTGAGAAAAAAGAAATCATGTATTGGGGAAAAAATGTGATGCATCGATTTAAGATGCATCGAGATGCATCGATAATCGTAATCGAATCGTAGCCCTCTGAATCGTAATCGAATCGAATCGTGAGGCCAGTGAAGATTCACAGCCCTAGTATCAGTCCTTTTTGGGTCTGAGTGTTCAATATAAAACTTGGTGAAATGATTTCTGTGAGTGTATTAGTACTTTTTGAACATTTTCAGCACATTTTAACAAAACCGTGATCATTTTGGTCACGCTAATCGTGATGTGAAATTGTCATACCGTTACATCTCTAATACCGATATGATTGTCGATATAGCGCATCCCTACCAATCACACACAAGGCGTGTTCCTGAAGTGTGTGTGTGTGCGTTTGCGTGTGCGTGTGTGTGTGCGTGCGTGCGTGTGTGTGTGTGCGTGTGTGTGTGTGCGTGCGTGTGTGTGGTGCCGCCTCAGGCTGCGTCTCTGTGCGGCCGTCTGGAGCGGCTGTTCCAGGGCAGCTTCCCCCAGGCGCCCGTGGCCTCGCTGGGGGAGGAGGTGACGTCTCTGAAGACCCTGCTGGAGCCTCCGGACGACCGCGAGGACGGGAGCAGGGCGCCATGCAACGGGTGAGTCAGCACCACCACCTCCTGCTCACTGGACATACGATGATACAAGATGATACAAGATGATCACCAGCATCACAGAAAAACCTCCTACCCGTTTAGCTGAGGCTGTGTTACTGCAAGTGACTGCAGACATCAACATTTTACGTTACGTTACTCTTTACGTTACGTTACGTTGCTCTTTACGTTACGTTGCTCTTTACGTTACGTTGCTCTTTACGTTACGTTGCTCTTTACGTTACGTTGCTCTTTACGTTACGTTACTCTTAAAGCCCTTAAAGGGCATGGTGCAGGTTGGAGACCACATTGCATTAATATGTGGAAGGGGTACAGTGTTTCCCACAGGATTTTGAGAATTTGTGGTGGGGACTGCAGACCCCCTAGGGGGGTCCGGTGGCATGCCCCCCCGCAAGATTTTTTTAAACATTTTAAAGTAAAATGCATGAATTTGGTGTATTTTGAGAAAGCTTAAGAGCAAAATTAAAAGGCTAGATCTATGAAGAACATGTCATCATTACTGTGCTGTGGGTTTACAATGACAAACTAAATTTCTCCCTATAGGTCAGGGATACTCAACTTGCTTTGCCACTTTCGTGAAATGATAGAAGGCGAGGGGCCAGTTAATAAACAAACAATATACATTTTTCTGTAGTGGATTGTAGGTTTTTGGGGTGTCAGCCGGAGTTTAGGCTGACAGTGTTGTGCACACCGGATAGTTAGTTAGGTTAAGTTAGTTAGGTTAAGTACATACATAAGTGCCTGGGTAGCGAGCAGATGGCGGTATTTGACAATTTAGCAGCTAAATCATAGATTATTGAAAGATATTCCATATTCCAGACTGAAATGCTATAACAGAAGTATTGGCCAGAATGACATGAACATTTATTGGACACTTATTCAGCGGATATCTTGCATGTTGCGTTCAGGTGCACTGTAAAAAAATTTTTTTTTTTTTTTTTTTTTTTTTTGGTCAACATCTTATTGTGGCGGTCAAAATATTATTGTGGCGGCCCGCCACAAATTCCTTTATGTATGGGAAACACTGGGGTATATAGCAATGGGATTTGGGGGATTTTTTTTTCTTTTTTTCAGTCACACATAGCTGCGTTTAGACTAGTTTTTGTAACCAGCAGGGGGCACTGGTCCATTTCATGGAACTACTACCTTTTGTGATGTCACAGGGATGCAAAATAGTCACCTTTACGTGACAGTCAACATTTTTCAGCCCAAAATATGAGGATTTCTGGGTGGTTTTATGTCTCTGCCCTGGTATGTGTCACCTTTTTTCACTCTCCATGATTTGCATCCCTGTGTCAGCCCCAGCAGAACATTCTCCTCTTGTGATGTCACTCCTGTTGTTATGTCACACGCCCATTTATAAAATGCCGCCTTTTCCTCCATATTTATACCCTGGGGGCCTGTGGGGGGGGGAATCTTTTTGGAGTGTTTTCACTGTAATCATGAGCCCAAAATGTCAATTCAGATTTTTTTTTAACCTGCACCATGCTCTTTAAAGGAGAACTTTGCTGAAAAACAATGCAGATTTATTTTGCACATGATCTCACACGTATCCGAAAACTATAAGCAGTTTAGCAGGCATTCATTAACTTCCGAAGCTCCGTTGTGACGTAAAACGCGTCAGAACGGAACGCTTTGCCAGAGGAGGAAATGGAAGATCTGCATGAGGGAAACAGAGCGAGCAGGTAAACTGTGCTTTTATATTACAGAGATTATTATTGATACAAAGTGGGTTGATTACCAGTAACGCCATCCTTTAATTAATAAATTTCTTTCAACAAATGGCACCACAAAGTAAAACACGTTGAATGGTACCGCACCGGCTAAAACAGATGCGCTAGTTTGCTGGGAGGATGATGAGTTTGAAGGTGGTACATCGTTGACGAGGTGCTGGAGTTGTATTTGAGAATGTCGTGTCACAATATTTACATTTAGCATTTTCCTCTTTCAGTGTGTAATGCTCCCACACTGGACTGCGTTTGGCCGTTAGCCGTGTTCTGCTAGCGCTCATGAGCTCTGTTCTTTTCCTCCTACTTCCTACTTCCTCACGTGACGAGCTTCTTCTCACGTGACCACTCCTGTTGCGTGCGCCAGTAGTTTGGGTGAGGTACGCCCCCTGCTGGACTGGTATAAAAGTTAGCACAGTGTGAGCTGTGGAAATTGAAGTGATACAAAGTAACAAAACATGTAGTCGGTCAAGACGGTTAATTCATTTTAATCGGTTGCATTCTTAGCGGCAGTTGATCGACTTAACGGTTAATCGTTAAAATCCCTAGTCGTCATCGATTGACAGAAAATTAACCATTTCTACTTTTGATAATCGATTAATGGATTTAGTACATTAATTGAAGGAAAAAAAATATGCTTACATCTTCACAAGATTTGCCTCTTGTCGTTTCTTGTTTCATATTATTATACGATTGATATCGATTGATACCGCTGTATATTTCTAGTTTATTGACATATCGCCACAGCCGATGTAACACTCGGTCATCAGAGAAAATTATTCTCTTGGCCCCCAAAACCCGAACAGAGCTTAGGTAAATCTTCCTTCTCCTTTCATGCACCACATGCCTGGAACGAGTTACAAGGTGTTTGAAACATGACATCTTTACCCCCTCTTGACATGTTTAAAAATACTCTCAAATCTGTTTTCACAGAACAATGTCAAGTTTCTTTTTAGCCTTTAATCCTTGTAGTTTGTGTTTGCTTGTTGTGTTTCTGTGTGTATTCTGTGATGTTATTTGTCCCCGTTTGTATTTTTTATATGAAACCTTTTATTTTTGCTGTCCATCTTGACCAGGACTCCCTGGCAGAAGAGATATTGTATCTTTTATTTGTGATTTATTGAAACGTTAGAAGAATGAAAGGAGTTGAAAGCAGTGATTATAATCAATGAAATCTAATGTTTTTCTGCAAATAGCATCATTGGGAGGTAGATTGTGGCACTCAATATTAGGGGTGGGCAATATATCAAATTTATATCAATATTGTGATATGAGACTATATGGTCTTAGATGTTGGATATGGTAATATGGTGATACAGCATACATGTTGTCTTTCCCTGGCTTTAAAAGCTGCATAACACTAAGTGAAGTGTAGGCTAGTGACATTTTAAAGTAGAATGTCATAACTCACTCACTTTTTCATGGATGTAAGTCATGGAAATCCATTGGTCAAAATGTGTATGAACCCTGATATATGGCGCTCTGAGGGCTACCAGTAGGCCACAGCCCAGTGGTTGAGAAACATTAAAATACCTAATTTCCCCTCCAAAATCAGATGGACTCCTCTACAAAATCACCCCAATCATTCTAGAAGTATTATTTTCTTTAAAATAGAGCTATTCTGGTAATCTGGTGAAAATCTCTATTTTTTCATATCGCAATATATATCGCAGGGGCGGGAAATATCGCAATGTCAGTTTTCTCCAATATCGTGCAGCCCTACTGCAGGGTGGTCAGTTTGTGTGAGGTAGTAAAGATCTGGCCTCTCGTGTGTTGCAGGGTGGTGCAGGGCAGCGTGTGGCAGCAGCTTCAGGACGTCCACGAGGCGCTGGGCCTCAGACACCAGTGGGGCGGCTCCCACTGCAACAAGACCCTGCTCTGCTCCCTGGGCATCGACACCCGAAACATCGTGAGCCCCTCTCTCCTCTGTCACACCCTCCCTCCTCTGTCACACCCTCCCTCCTCTGCCACACCCTCTCTCCTCTGTCACACCCTCCCTCCTCTGTCACACCCTCCCTCCTCTGTCACACCCTCTCTCCTCTGTCACACCCTCCCTCTGTCACACCCTCTCTCCTCTGTCACACCCTCTCTCCTCTGTCACACCCTCCCTCCTCTGTCACACCCTCCCTCCTCTGTCACACCCTCTCTCCTCTGTCACACCCTCCCTCTGTCACACCCTCTCTCCTCTGTCACACCCTCCCTCCTCTGTCACACCCTCCCTCCTCTGTCACACCCTCTCTCCTCTGTCACACCCTCCCTCTGTCACACCCTCTCTCCTCTGTCACACCCTCTCTCCTCTGTCACACCCTCCCTCCTCTGTCACACCCTCTCTCCTCTGTCACACCCTCCCTCCTCTCTCACACCCTCCCTCCTCTGTCACACCCTCCCTCCTCTGTCACACCCTCTCTCCTCTGTCACACCCTCCCTCCTCTGTCACACCCTCTCTCCTCTGTCACACCCTCCCTCCTCTGTCACACCCTCTCTCCTCTGTCACACCCTCTCTCCTCTGTCACACCCTCCCTCCTCTGTCACACCCTCTCTCCTCTGTCACACCCTCCCTCCTCTCTCACACCCTCTCTCCTCTGTCACACCCTCTCTCCTCTGTCACACCCTCTCTCCTCTGTCACACCCTCCCTCCTCTGTCACACCCTCTCTCCTCTGTCACACCCTCTCTCCTCTGTCACACCCTCCCTCCTCTGTCACACCCTGCCTCCTCTGTCACACCCTCTCTCCTCTGTCACACCCTCCCTCCTCTGTCACACCCTCCCTCCTCTCTCACACCCTCCCTCCTCTGTCACACCCTCTCTCCTCTGTCACACCCTCCCTCTTCTGTCACACCCTCTCTCCTCTGTCACACCCTCTCTCCTCTGTCACACCCTGCCTCCTCTGCCACACCCTCTCTCCTCTGCCACACCCTCTCTCCTCTGTCACACCCTCCCTCCTCTGTCACACCCTGCCTCCTCTGTCACACCCTCTCTCCTCTGTCACACCCTCCCTCCTCTGTCACACCCTCCCTCCTCTCTCACACCCTCCCTCCTCTGTCACACCCTCTCTCCTCTGTCACACCCTCCCTCTTCTGTCACACCCTCTCTCCTCTGCCACACCCTCTCTCCTCTGCCACACCCTCTCTCCTCTGCCACACCCTCTCTCCTCTGCCACACCCTCTCTCCTCTGCCACACCCTCTCTCCTCTGCCACACCCTCTCTCCTCTGCCACACCCTCTCTCCTCTGTCACACCCTGCCTCCTCTGTCACACCCTCTCTCCTCTGTCACACCCTCCCTCCTCTGTCACACCCTCCCTCCTCTCTCACACCCTCCCTCCTCTGTCACACCCTCTCTCCTCTGTCACACCCTCCCTCTTCTGTCACACCCTCTCTCCTCTGTCACACCCTCTCTCCTCTGCCACACCCTCTCTCCTCTGCCACACCCTCTCTCCTCTGTCACACCCTCCCTCCTCTCTCACACCCTGCCTCCTCTGTTCATAACAATACACCCCAACACTTTGATCTTTACAGCACGTCTGGTCAATGGGTAAAAGGTGCTTATCGATAACAAAACAATTATACCTAAAACCCAACAGCATGAATGCCATCAGTCTGCATCCAATCTGCTTCATAAAACACAGTCAGAATTCATGTCTCTGGAAACCAAAAATAAATGTGTTTTCAGTTTGTCACTCCACAGAAGAATGTGTTTTTCAATTTTGAAAGATTAAAAATGCTGCCAAGTATTAAATAGGTTTCAAAATCATGAAGAACTAATATAAGCAGTATCCTCTGCTCTGAAACTGTGGGGGCGTGTCTGTCTGCTGAAGTGCCCCCCCCTCCCCCCCCAGTGGTGCTCAACTTGGTACATTCTGATGCATTGTTTAAGGGGCGTGTCTTGTCTGGCTTTCTGAAATCTGCAGAGCTCCTGTATGAAGCCAATCTGCAGAAATGTGTTTTAAGCACTGATTTAAAAGTGCATCAAGTAATCTGTTATCTTTATCGACCTCTAGTGGTCACTAGTGGGAACAACATTGATATAACTGATCTCCTCCCATTATTTTCAAATGGTGGGCATCTCCATTTGCAACCAAACGCTTCAAAAAACACTTGATGGCGTTCAGTTGACAGCAGCAGTGTGTGTTAGAGCCCAACTTGCTAACCTGCTGTTTGTCACCCTCAGCTGTTCACGGGACAGAAGAAGCAGCCGGTCATCGTCCCCATGTACGCAGCCAGCCTGGTGAGTCACAACCTCACTGAGCCAACCTCACCGAGCCAACCCCTCATCATCACTGAACCTCACCCAGCCAACATATTAAATGATCATGTGTTCCCCATGGCTTTTAGGGCTCCACAGTCAATAGGACGAATCAGCGTGACTTGACACCCAGAAATGCGCAACCCCGCGGCAGTTAATAGTACGAGTTGTGCCAAACAAACGTTAATATCTCAAAAGCTATACATCGCATCGCTTATATTTTGACATTCTGAGTGAGAGCAGAATTAGCTCAAGAGTTTGATGTATAATATATTGCATGTCGTGTTAAAGTTGTGTGAACTGTAGCAGTTTTTAAAATGTAAACAGAGTTAGCCGGCTAGAGTCAGACACGCAAGCCTCGCGCCACTTGGGCTCCATAGGGTTCCATTGCCACCCAGTGACGCGGTTTGTTGACCAAAATGCTGCTCAGCTGATCCCTCGTAACCCCCCCTGTTAAAGGGCTCTTTTTCCTTGCTGCCATCGCCAACTGCTGCTGCTGGGAAATTATTTCAATTGTCACATGACCTGTGTCACATGACCTGTGTCACATGACCTGTGTCACATGACCTGCAGCAAAATCGCCAGTACATGTGAGAATTGTTTCAATTGTTGGGTCTAAAATAAAGAGCCTGGGCTCCTACCTGCTCCATTTGTAAAGTGCCTTGAGATGACTCTTGTTATGATTTTGGCGCTATATAAATATAAAATTAATTCATTTATTGATTGATTGATTGATTGATTGAACGAACCACAATCAATAACCATAGTTGAGTACTGGCTTATTAACAGTGCTGTAGAAAAGATTAAGTTGCATTAGCTTTATTTACATAATCAGTAGTGTAATACAGTTACACATAGTTATTAATAAGGCATAAACACACCCACCACACACACCCCGACCTATGTTCCTCTCCCCTCACCCTTCACTCTGCTCCACGTGTCTGCAGGGTCTGGTTTTTCTCTGACCAGAGTCAAAACATACAGATTGTACCAGACCAGAGACCCTTCAACACTCTCCAACGCTCCAATGCTTTGATCTCAAGTGTTTTTCTCTCTCAAAATGGCTCTGTAGAGATGCTGCTTGTGTCTGTAGAGCTGCTGCTTGTGTCTGTAGAGCTGCTGCTTGTGTCTGTAGAGCTGCTGCTTGTGTCTGTAGAGATGCTGCTTGTGTCTGTAGAGATGCTGCTTGTGTCTGTAGAGATGCTGCTTGTGTCTGTAGAGATGCTGCTTGTGTCTGTAGAGATGCTGCTTGTGTCTGTAGAGATGCTGCTTGTGTCTGTAGAGCTGCTGCTTGTGTCTGTAGAGATGCTGCTTGTGTCTGTAGAGATGCTGCTTGTGTCTGTAGAGCTGCTGCTTGTGTCTGTAGAGCTGCTGCTTGTGTCTGTAGAGATGCTGCTTGTGTCTGTAGAGATGCTGCTTGTGTCTGTAGAGATGCTGCTTGTGTCTGTAGAGATGCTGCTTGTGTCTGTAGAGATGCTGCTTGTGTCTGTAGAGCTGCTGCTTGTGTCTGTAGAGATGCTGCTTGTGTCTGTAGAGATGCTGCTTGTGTCTGTAGAGATGCTGCTTGTGTCTGTAGAGATGCTGCTTGTGTCTGTAGAGCTGCTGCTTGTGTCTGTAGAGCTGCTGCTTGTGTCTGTAGAGATGCTGCTTGTGTCTGTAGAGATGCTGCTTGTGTCTGTAGAGATGCTGCTTGTGTCTGTAGAGCTGCTGCTTGTGTCTGTAGAGATGCTGCTTGTGTCTGTAGAGCTGCTGCTTGTGTCTGTAGAGCTGCTGCTTGTGTCTGTAGAGATGCTGCTTGTGTCTGTAGAGATGCTGCTTGTGTCTGTAGAGATGCTGCTTGTGTCTGTAGAGATGCTGCTTGTGTCTGTAGAGATGCTGCTTGTGTCTGTAGAGATGCTGCTTGTGTCTGTAGAGCTGCTGCTTGTGTCTGTAGAGCTGCTGCTTGTGTCTGTAGAGCTGCTGCTTGTGTCTGTAGAGCTGCTGCTTGTGTCTGTAGAGCTGCTGCTTGTGTCTGTGTCTGTAGAGCTGCTGCTTGTGTCTGTAGAGATGCTGCTTGTGTCTGTAGAGATGCTGCTTGTGTCTGTAGAGATGCTGCTTGTGTCTGTAGAGCTGCTGCTTGTGTCTGTAGAGATGCTGCTTGTGTCTGTAGAGATGCTGCTTGTGTCTGTAGAGCTGCTGCTTGTGTCTGTAGAGATGCTGCTTGTGTCTGTAGAGATGCTGCTTGTGTCTGTAGAGATGCTGCTTGTGTCTGTAGAGATGCTGCTTGTGTCTGTAGAGCTGCTGCTTGTGTCTGTAGAGATGCTGCTTGTGTCTGTAGAGATGCTGCTTGTGTCTGTAGAGATGCTGCTTGTGTCTGTAGAGCTGCTGCTTGTGTCTGTAGAGCTGCTGCTTGTGTCTGTAGAGATGCTGCTTGTGTCTGTAGAGCTGCTGCTTGTGTCTGTAGAGATGCTGCTTGTGTCTGTAGAGATGCTGCTTGTGTCTGTAGAGATGCTGCTTGTGTCTGTAGAGATGCTGCTTGTGTCTGTAGAGATGCTGCTTGTGTCTGTAGAGCTGCTGCTTGTGTCTGTAGAGATGCTGCTTGTGTCTGTAGAGATGCTGCTTGTGTCTGTAGAGATGCTGCTTGTGTCTGTAGAGATGCTGATTGTGTCTGTAGAGATGCTGCTTGTGTCTGTAGAGATGCTGCTTGTGTCTGTAGAGCTGCTGCTTGTGTCTGTAGAGATGCTGCTTGTGTCTGTAGAGATGCTGCTTGTGTCTGTAGAGATGCTGCTTTGTGTCGGGAGAAGAATGCGTGTTTAATTCCATTCTACATCAATCAGCAATACGAGGGATCGGCCGAGCAGCATTTTGGTCAACAAGCCGCGTCACTGGGTGGCGTCACTGGGTGGCAACGGCAACGGAACCCTATGGAGCCCAATTGGCGCGAGGCGTGAGTGTCTGACTCTAGCCGGCTAACTCTGTTCACATTTTAAAAAGTGCGACAGTTCGCACAACGTTAACACGACATGCATATATTATACATCAAACTCTTGAGCTACTTCTGCTCTCACTCAGAATGTCAAAATATAAGCGATGTGATGTATCGTTTTTGAGGTATTAACATTTGTTTGGCACAACTCTTACTATTAACTGCCGCGGGGTTCCGCATTTCTGGGTGGCAAGTGACGTCACGCTGATTCGTCGTATACTGATGAGCCAATACCACAGCTGTAAATAGTCAAGATATCGATTAACCTCGCGTCACCAGTAGGGCTGTCACTTTTTATTCGAAATTCGAATTTAACTTCGAATGTGGGGGAGGAGGGCATGTTCGAATGTATAATTGACCTGTTCGTTTTTTTTTGTTTTTTGTTTTTTAATTAACCAAAATTAACCAACTGCTGCTTGCTGGTAATGTTAATCCCATGTCAGAAAAAGTCTCCAGATTTGTCGCGTTAGTCTCTTCTGAGAAAGATTGTCTCCAGGGTCTGAAAAGTTGTGTCGAGTTGGATGCAGCCAAAAATAATAATAATAATAATAATTAAGCAAAAAACTTTGAATATATTCGAACATTTTGCGGGCAATTAAAGTTCGTTCGAACTTTATTTTGGGAAAAAGTGACAGCCCTAGTCACCAGGCTCTTCTCTTCGGGAAGAGCCTGGTCCCGCCCCGTGTTCCGGTCCTGTGTTTTGTTTACCGATAGAAATGCAGCAGTAGGCAGCCTAACCTCGCCAGTCGCTACGAGTTAGAGAAAGAACAAGAAGCATGAACGTACAGTACCAAACAAAGTATTCAAAGAAGTACTTGAAGAAACTCGCCAGTTCCACAACATCACGTCTGAACGGAACGCAAGAATTGAGCGGAATATTTTGCTGGAGTGCAGCACTTTGGTTCCTACGTTCCGCCCATAGCCGGAAGTCTCGGAGCGAGGCTTTTTCCATCCAGACTCAAATGCCAAGTGCATTAAAATAATTTTCTTCTGAAATCATTAGCTGCGATTGTTTACATGGAGCCTTTTATTCCACTAGTAATCAGAAAACTGTCCCAATCAGAATAAACCGGCCCGTTCCGAATGAAATTCGATTGAGAGGCTTGAGGCTTGACTTGGACTTGCAAAAAATGACTTGTTGATTCGTATGGATTAATGCCTACCACTAGCACTACATTCTGGTCAGAAACACATTAAAATAGGCAGTGTATGTTTAATGTTATTATATTTTAACCTATTGGTGAAACACGTGTGGTTTTATTAGGGCAAATGTGTTTGATGTTACAATTGACTAATTTTCTAAAGTATGCTTTCTAACTGACTGTCTGACGCACTGCTGCGACACGCTTTGTTTCTCATCATTTCATCTAACACGTCTGTTGGTTTTATGTGTAAATGCATAAGAAAATGTACGTCAGGAAAAAAAATGCGGCAGAATTGTATTTATTTATTTTTTGGTTTCAGTCGAGTCAAATTTATTTACAAAAGCGTTGACTGTGGATTTCTCTCTCTCTCTTTCTCACACTCTCTGTCTGTCTGTCTGTCTTTATCTCAGGGCATGTTGGAACCGACCAAAGAGCCTGTGAAGCCGGTCTCTGCAGCGGAGATGATAGCTTCTATAGCACAAGCCCCGGCAGCGGGTCCAGACAAAAGCTCCTGTGGCCCGGACACGGTCCAGGTGGGACTCCGCTCCGCTCAGCTGCTCCACGTCTTACCTTTTACTCATGGGTTTCCTGCACCGCTGTGTAGACGAGCGTTAACAAAATAATACCGCTGCTTTGACTGAAATAGGCCAAACAAAATGCAGAATTTCTTTCTTTTAAAACTTAATTTTCCTTAAAGGGACAGCTCACCCTAAAATCCAAAATACCTATTTTTCCTCTCAACTGTAGTGGCATTTATCATAAATCAATCAATCAATCAATCAATCAATCAATAAATGAATAAATAAATTGCAATAGGTGATAAATAGCACTACAGGTGAGAGGACGAATATGTATTTTGGATTTTAGGGTGAGCTGTCGCTTTAAGATCAAATCAGGGTAGAACACTCAGATTACCTCTATTGTTCATCCGAGTTTGATAAAAAAAAATTTTTTTGATACATAACAAACTATAACAAACACGTTTTTATTTCACTCAAGTAAATAAAAACTGAGTGCAAAACACAGTGAGCAAAACTGTTTTAAAAGCAGTAAAAATAGAAATGAGTCAAGAACCGTCAGTATCAGGTACGGTACGGTACGGTACGATACGAAATACTTTATTAATCCACCAGGGGGAACAGAGTGCCACCACACTGTACATATAGGACAGACAAACAATAGTACAACAATAGAAAATATAGATATCCATTGTCTCAAGCAGTACAAAAAAGGCGAGAGCAGTGCACAGCGCCATGTGACAGCAATATGAGGCCTAACTAGGGTAATTCCTGGTCATGGATGCAAACATGACAACAGTCCGCAGTAGGCTACAGTGCAGCAACATCATTAACAGCAACAGTCAACGACAATAATGATTAAAAAACCTCACTGCGGCAGGTACAAAGGACTTTCTAAATCTGTCAGAAGAGCATCTAGGCATAACAAGCCGATCACTGAAGGAGCTCTTCAGCTCACTAAAAACAGCATTGGGTGATCTTCATTATGCATGATCCTTCCGACCCATCCTTCACGGACCATTTATTTAGTCCACATTACTGTCAGGGACCACCATTTGAAGAGAGTTTGTCTCCACACTTTGTTTCACGCTGTACCTGTACAGGAGCGAGTCTGGCTGAACTCACTCTCATTCTGGTATAGCGGGAAAAAGGTGTTCCGTTATTCTTACAAGTATCCACCGAAAGTACCAAGCAGGCCTGCTTTATTGCACAATCAAAATCGTTGTCCAAACGTGCCATTTTCAGCGTGTACAGTAGGTTGCTTGCTTGCTTGCTAGCGTTGTTGTTTCACAGTGGCGGAGGCGCGACACCTGGTCGGTCCCCAAAGCCCATGTTGAGAAGAACCACTGATGTAAACAATCGGATACATTGCAGTGTTTCCCCTAGAAACATTTTCAGGCCTGGAGGGATTTCCAAACGTACCCCAACCGCAACGGTGGGGGGCCCTCGCTGGCGACGCTAAACTTTTAGCTAACCTGTTCGCAATGGTATCCCAAGTATCATCATGCTATTATGGAATGCGATGCGAACAGTTGTATTATGGGATGTGCGTTTCCCAGGCAACGACACGCTGACATGTTTTGGAACAGCGCCGCACGCTGGCACGATGCTCCTAAAAACAAAATGCTTATTGTTTTGAATGATTTGGCCTCTTCTATTACTGTCAACACTGTCAACACCAGTATTGTTGTATTGTAATAATATGCCATAAAGGTTTATTGCAATTTTGGGGAGAGCAGGGGAAATATATATATATATATATTTGCTATTTGAATGGTAGGGGAAACACTGCATTGTAATATTGTGTCATTGTAAATTATTGAGTATTTGTCTGCATAACTAGATTTCTCGATGATCTCCTCTCTCTCTTCTTCTCTTCCTCCGTCTCTTTGTTTGCTGGTGGCTCCTCCCGTCTCCAGCAGGAGGCGCTCCCTCCCGTCCAGTTTGACTGGAGCAGCAGTGGCCTTACCAACCCCCTGGACGGTAGGACCCCCTCACCTCCTCCACCTGTCTGCTTTCCCCGTCCTCACTGTCTCTCTCTCTCCTCCTGTTTCTGCCTCACTCTTCGTCTCCTCTCACTAAAACCTGTCCTGCTAACCTTGTTAATATCTCACGAAAAGCTGCGTTTGTAGACGTCAGTTTGACATTTTATTGCTTGATAAATATCTTCTTCGTTAAAGGAAAAATCCCTCACCTTGACGCTTAAAAAAAGCATTTGGTGATATACTTCCCTGTGCTCGTCCCGTGGATAACCAATCGTAGAGGAGGTGACGTCAAGTTTTGGTGTCAGTCCCTCAGAAGCAAAGAGCGAGCGCTTCTTTCCAGAGCCGCCATTTTGCTCCAAGAGACGTTCAACAATCGCACAGGGAGAAATAATCGCAGAAGAAGAGAGAGCAGTTTATCCATCCACAGGAACAGGAGAGAGAGCAACAGCCCACCTCAACTACACTATCTGCCCATACGCCCACCTCAACTATGCTATCTATCTGCCCATACGCCCACCTCAACTATGCTATCTATCTGCCCATACGCCCACCTCAACTATGCTATCTATCTGCCCATACGCCCACCTCAACTATGCTATCTATCTGCCCATATGCCCACCTCAACTATGCTATCTATCTGCCCATACGCCCACCTCAACTATGCTATCTATCTGCCCATACGCCCACCTCAACTATGCTATCTATCTGCCCATACGCCCACCTCAACTATGCTATCTATCTGCCCATATGCCCACCTCAACTATGCTATCTATCTGCCCATACGCCCACCTCAACTACACTATCTGCCCATATGCCCACCTCAACTATGCTATCTATCTGCCCATACGCCCACCTCAACTATGCTATCTATCTGCCCATACGCCCACCTCAACTATGCTATCTATCTGCCCATATGCCCACCTCAACTATGCTATCTATCTGCCCATACGCCCACCTCAACTATGCTATCTATCTGCCCATACGCCCACCTCAACTATGCTATCTATCTGCCCATACGCCCACCTCAACTATGCTATCTATCTGCCCATATGCCCACCTCAACTATGCTATCTATCTGCCCATACGCCCACCTCAACTATGCTATCTGCCCATATGCCCACCTCAACTATGCTATCTATCTGCCCATATGCCCACCTCAACTATGCTATCTATCTGCCCATATGCCCACCTCAACTATGCTATCTATCTGCCCATACGCCCACCTCAACTATGCTATCTGCCCATATGCCCACCTCAACTATGCTATCTATCTGCCCATATGCCCACCTCAACTATGCTATCTATCTGCCCATATGCCCACCTCAACTATGCTATCTATCTGCCCATACGCCCACCTCAACTATGCTATCTGCCCATATGCCCACCTCAACTATGCTATCTATCTGCCCATATGCCCACCTCAACTATGCTATCTATCTGCCCATACGCCCACCTCAACTATGCTATCTGCCCATATGCCCACCTCAACTACGTGATCTATCTGCCCATATGCCCACCTCAACTATGCTATCTGCCCATATGCCCACCTCAACTACGCTATCTATCTGCCCATATGCCCACCTCAACTACACTATCTGCCCATATGCCCACCTCAACTATGCTATCTATCTGCCCATACGCCCACCTCAACTACACTATCTATCTGCCCATATGCCCACCTCAACTATGCTATCTATCTGCCCATATGCCCACCTCAACTATGCTATCTGCCCATATGCCCACCTCAACTACGTGATCTATCTGTCCATACATACGCCCACCTCAACTACGCTATCTATCTGCCCATACGCCCACCTCAACTACACTATCTGCCCATACGCCCACCTCACCTACGCTATCTATCTGCCCATACGCCCACCTCAACTACGCTATCTATCTGCCCATACGCCCACCTCAACTACGCTATCTATCTGCCCATACGCCCACCTCAACTATGCTATCTATCTGCCCATACGCCCACCTTGATTGAAAGCGACAACTTCACACCCATTCTCTGCAGGTTGTTGCATTCTGGGAAATGTAGGAAATCACTAACTGCGGTAGATGTAGACAAGGCAGGTTGAGGGAGAATAGGTTTAAATGACAACAGGTCCTCACAAAATAACTCCTGGAATGATCTGAACACCACAGACTGGCGAGATCTAACAGTGGAAGAGGATCAGAGGGGAATTTTTCTTTTAAACACGCAGATTGCAGCTTATCTGTCCTAATGAAAACTAACCGCTAGTTTGCATGTAGATATTTGACACTTAAAGGGACAGTTCACCCAAAAATCAAAAATACGTATTTTTCCTCTTACCTGTAGTGCTATTTAGCCATCTAGATCGTTTTGGTGTTGAGTTGCCGAGTTTTGGAGATGTCCGTCATCTCTCGGTTACAATAACTGGATGGCGCTCGGCTTGTGGTGCTCAAAGCGCCAAAAAAAAATCTATTTGAAAAACTCAACAGCAATGTCTCTTTCCAGAAATCATGACCCGGTTACTCAAGATAATCCACAGACCTTGTTGTAAGCAGTTTCATGTAG
This sequence comes from Poromitra crassiceps, assembly GCF_964638095.1. Classification (NCBI taxonomy): domain Eukaryota; kingdom Metazoa; phylum Chordata; class Actinopteri; order Beryciformes; family Melamphaidae; genus Poromitra; species Poromitra crassiceps. The sequence goes on along the minus strand of NC_139626.1, from coordinate 62,291,994 downwards.
GAACTATTTTCTCGCGGTTCTCGTCGACGTTTCTCGCCAACAGTCTCACCACACAGAAGGAAGTGTGCCACCGTTAAAGCTGAGCTAATGTTCCCGCTAAACTAACTAATTATAACTAAGCTAAGGTTAGATGGACGCATCCTTCTGCGCGGTGAGACGGTTGACGGGTGTAATTTTGTCGAAAGAAAATAATAGTTCCTACTTCCTGTTGAGTTTTTTTAAATGTATTTTTTTGGTACTTTGAGCAGCACAAGCCGAGTGCTATTCAGGTCCATTGTATTGGAGAGAAGGCAGACATCTCTACGGCCGGTATCTGTCCCTTAAAGCGTCATTGTTCATCAAGCTGTAGAAATCAAACAACTCGTAACACTTTAACATTTCTGTTACTCTTTGTTAACATTTCTGTTGCTCTCTGTTAACATTCCTCTGTTAGTTGCCTCGACTCTCTGACCGCTGACCGGCTGCATGTGTCTCTCCGGTTGGTTTCTCTGTCTCTCTCTCTCTCCTCTGTGTTTGCTAACCTTGGCCGCCCCCTGGGCCTGCTGCCTGTGCTGGCTGTGCAGCGAGCGGAGGCTCCTCTCTGTTAAACCTGGATTTCTTTGGCCCTGTGGAGGACTCGGGCTCCAGCAGTGGCCCCTCCATCCCAGGTCAGCAGCCACGCACCACCTCCTCCTCTCCTCCTCCTCCTCACTCCTCCTCTCCGCCTCCTCGCTCCTTCTCTCCGCCTCCTCGCTCCTCCTCTCTTCCTCCCAGTATTAACTCATTGAGTGCCAGCCACTTTTGGAGAACGGACGCTCCCAGTGCCAGAGTTTCAGAGCGTTTTCAGTGATTTCTCGAGGCCCACAGAATATTGTGTGATATTACTATGTAAACACCGAACACGCACAAAGAACGATGAGACTCTATTGTATCAGCAGCAAAAAAAAGTTTATTGATATCATTTTCCGTTCTTTAGTTATCAGCCGGAGAAGATAGGTCAAAAACAGAAAAAATTGGCCTTTCCATCTAGAAGCTGAGATATTGAGCCTTTTGTGAAATATAGCATTTCAAGCACATGACTGACTCTGAAGGTAATATTTTCTGATGTGACACCTCAAAAATAATTTACTTCAATAAAACAGTGAAAACAAAGGAATTTTGTTTGGCAAAATAATATTTTTTAGCTGCAACCAGCAGCGCTGGCCCCTGCGTGCGCAGACCCTACACTTTCTTGCTGGTCTTGATTTACTGCTGGTGGGCATCAGATAGCCTATTCTAGCTTGTTTGCCTGTCTCTGTGCATCGAGCCTGCTGCCTGGGTCTGTGTTTACTGTCAATGGTTGTATGCTGTAGTGCCCTGCGTGCCCCACCCCCCTCCTCCTCCTCCTCCGTGGGAGTGTCTCTGGGGCTCTGCTGCAAGTGCGTTTGCTGTGCGTTTGCTCTGCACTGAAAAGTGCGCTGCACCCCGCTTTTTCACAGCCTGTCGCCGGCTCCCAGCTGAGAATAATGTAAGAAAGTGAAATCACCATCCTCACTCCCATGTGATTTTTCCTGAAACCATCTGGAGATGGTTCAGAGACAAAGAACAACAGGCTTGTTTCAAAACAGCGTCATTACTCACACATTTTAAAACAAGAATGACTTCTTATCTCTTGGGGCCTTTTGGCCAGGCTCTGGGCTTCAAAGGGAGCATCGCCAGCAAGCCAGGAGTAAGGCCGTTTCGGGGTGTTAAATCAAACCTCCTGTCACCCCTAGAGTGATTTGAACATTTGAATATGCGTTGAACCCAGACAGGAATTTCCATCTGGTTTCACTCCAAGAAGTCCAGGAAAGCGGAGTATGTTAAATGTATGTGAAGGAACTATGTTCAATTGTAAAATGAAGGTTCATGTTATAAGAAATGTCATTCTGATAAACTACACGTGATTACGGTTTATTTCGGATGTTCATAGGCAGAGTTGTGTTTTGGTGCAAGTCTCACACTTTTGTAGGTGGTACCATAGTGCCCCCTAGTGGGGAATATAATACAATGACGCTGTTTTGAAACAAGCCTGTTGTTCTTTGTCTCTGAACCATCTCCAGATGGTTTCAGGAAAAATCACATGGGAGTGAGGATGGTGATTTCACTGGAAGTGTGATATAAAAATAACCCAGATTTCTTACAATAATGTAACTTTTCAGAAAGAGGCTGGTGTCGGCAACTAAATCATATGGAGGGGCTATCGCAGCGGAGACGGAGGAGCTCAATTGTGGTGTCAGCAGATTGACTGCTGTTCACAGGCACAGCTAACGTTATGCTTCATGCATATCGATGCGATTTCCGTTTCCTCATGACTTCTTCTCTCTTTTCTCCTGGCCTTTCTCTAATCTGGAGAGCACTGTCGCCACCTAATGGGTCGGTAAAATAGCTTTTACACATTCAACAGCCACCATACTTTCACAGGAGATGGATCTAGCTTTGAGCCACGTCCCACCGTCAAAAAACGCAATTGACGACTTTAGTCGTCTTTGGCACTCAACGTTACTAAAGCAATTGACGACTAAAGTCGTCATTGGCACTCAATGAGTTAACCTCTCGTCTCTGCCATTCCCACGTAACCCTCTTCTGTGGGACAGTCCAGATCCAATCAGTCAGAAACATTGTGACTGTGGTCTAACTAACTCATTACAAAAGTAACATTACAGTACATGTAACTCAGTAATTTAACTTATTACCAATAGGATTTCAGTAATATTATACCAGTTACTCTGTCAAGTAACATAAGTTACAAATTGAGTTACTTTTTTTTTTTTTTTTTTTTTTTATCAAAGCATATATTTAAATAAAGACCCAATCATTTACTAATACAAATTGTGTGTTTTTATGCAAATAACCATAGCCATCTCTTGAAAAACATTAATATTGCACCTTTCTTGTGGCTACTTCACAGCATCTCCTGAAAAACATTTATAGTGCATCTGACTTGTTTAGTTCACTTTAGATTCACATCACATCTGAAAAACAACCAGTCGAGTGTAATAAGTAAATGAGGTTTAATTGTTTCTTTTGTTTTTTTGTTTATTTTTAGAACTCATCCGCGAATAGCTCTGGTCTAAAGTGTGGGAGTATTTTACACCAAGAGCCAACAATGTGTTGCTCTGTAAGATTCATTTCTGCAAATTGAAAATGACGTTATGTACACCTGGAGCGCATCAAGACGGGAAGCAGACAGCACCAAGTGTTACGCCCCTGGCATAAAGGAAACCAGGACATGACATGCTAGGTGCCCCCACTCTTCCCACTCCCAAAGACAGACAGCTGGACCAGGATCTGCAGTTCTCAATGGAGCAGTTTATTTTTTTAAGCTTCAGAGTAGAGCAATACCCAAAAACAATCAACAAAACCATACTAGAACCCCTCTCACTTCCCACGCAGATCCACCAAATCTGATTTGAACGTCACTCGCAACTCCTTCGCTACGGGGGCTCCAAAGTCGCTCATTCCGATCTCGACTCGTCTCGTCCCTGGCACCTCAATGGTGGAACGAGCTTCCACCTTCGGTCAGGATGGCTGAATCACTGCCGATCTTTCGGAAAAGACTAAAGACACAGTCATCTGGGCCCTTCTTGATCTAACTTCTTTCTCTCTCTTTCTAAAAAATAAAATAAAATACTAACCTAAACTTGTACCACTAAACTAAACTTGTACCACTGTTCCTTCAGAAGTTGTAGTTGTCATAGACTGTGCTCCATAGTTGATTGCTCTATTGCTGACAAAAATGTGTTATTGTAAGTCGCTTTGGATAAAAGCGTCTGCCAAATGACGTAATGTAATGTAATGTAATGTCATCAAATGCTTCTGCGCAGGAAAACCACGTCACCAAAGTACGTATTTACTGACACCCACGTCGTTACCATAGCAACCAATGCAGATAGGCTGTTTAGGTCTCGACACACAGATCCGACTTGAGAATCAGATTTGTGGCAGTGCGGACACACTCCCAAATCAGATTTGGGAAATCAATCAAGATAATGATGATTAATGACTTTATCAGCAAATCGGATTTGCCCGTAATGTGAACATGGCCTAAGTAGTTCTAGGTTCACTAACATGAGCCTACACAGAGACTATCAGGAACAGTCCCAGTCGGTGTCACAGATCAGCCATGTCTTTGGGGAATGAGGAGAGGCAGGGGCCGGCAGACAGAAGGGCTCAGGTGGAGTATTCATAGCTTTCAAGGGGCGTTACGTGCTGCCGGGAACGCCCACCTGGCGGTCAAAAAACAAACTTGTTCATTCGCTGCCAGCCAAGTCGACTAGGTTCTCACGCAGTGTTTGTTCAGCCGTTTGTACACACGTCTTTGCGGCCAACATTTCCTCAAAGGTAAGCTCAAGTAACGTTACAATAATGATTAAAATACCCCGTTAACGTTACTTGAGCTTACCTTTGATGAAATGTTGGCCGCAAAGACGTGTGTACTTTGATGGTAGCCATTTGCCCTCCCCAGCGACTGAACCACGTCTAATCGCACAAATCCACAACCTCCTCCTGTCTGAGTTTTCTTTCTCCGACGGCATTATGTAAAAGCACAAGCCAGGCGTGTCTCCTCGTCGGTTTAGTGCAACCGATAGCACAACAGGTAGGCTATGCGGCACTTTGGCTGAACAAACAGCGTGAGTCGACTCGCAGGCAACGGAATGAACAGGTTTTTTTTTGACCGCCAGGTGGGCGTTCCCGGCAGCACGTAACGCCCCTTGAAAGCTATGAATATCAGCAGCCAGCCCTCCTGACAGCCCAGGCAGCACACGTACACCTGCAGCTCATCACCCGCTCAACACTGTCACATACCCACAGGGAGGGAATAGAGAGCCGCAGGAAGGAGTCCAGAAAACATCGATGCTAACACTTCCGGGTTCTTCACTGTTTCTGCCTATGGGATTTTTGAATGGGTTTTTGGCGCGATGCTTCAAATAAGTTATCTGGGCAACGCAAGCTTATTCAAACGCGAACCAGTGTTCAGCAGGATCATCTTCACACATGAGGACCACTTTTATGAGTTTTGAAGCTTTTACGTGCCACTAAAAGGGCGGCTAGCTAGCAAACGGCTAAATGAGACTACACTGTTGAGTCGACGGAGATATTATACGTCAATAACGTCATCACTTCAAAGGACGAACACGGAAATTCTCTTTCCCTCACCTGGTTCAGCCCGGGGTAATCAGTGCACAGCAGCGCACACATCAACAACACTCCAGGATGAATTTGGCTGTGGTGACGTGACGGGGAAGCCTATGCGACACTGTGTAGTTCTGCAATAGCTTAGCATGAGCTTTTTACTTCTAGGGCTCACATTTACGCTTCAAAACTCATGAAAGTGGTCCTCATGTGTGAAGATTATCTGGCTGAACACTGGTTCACGTTTGATTAAGCTTGTGTTGCCAAGAGACCTTATTTGAAGCATCGGGCCAAAAACCCATTCAAAAATCCCATAGGCAGAAACAGTGAAGAACCAGGAAGTCCGGGACTTCCGCGTTCCGTCTACAAAAATACATCATCCCTGCAGGACTCTATGACACAGTTAACACACAACCAAATGGCCGGGGTCACAACACAAGTCAGTCCTGTTTTGACACACTTTTTGGCCACGCATATTAGGATTATCAACACACAGAACATGTTTGTTAGTGTAACGTTAGTCACTTAATTAATGTAAGTTAAATAATTTCAATTACTTTCCTTGTCCTATACCAATACCAGGACATGCGTTTGCAGGTGATTATCTTAACTGCATATTACTCCAGTTTAAACATTAATCTGTCAGCAATCCTTTTGAATTTGAGGTTCAGTATAATTTAAAAAAAAAGAAAATCGTTAGATTAGTCGACTAATCAAAGAAAAATAGTCAGATTAATGGAGAGGAAAATAGTGGTTTGGGAAAGCCCCTATCTATGCCAGAGCAAATAAAACAAGAGCTTACTGATACATCAGGTTCTCATCTCACATCTCAACTGCCCTACCGCCCAGACTGAGGAGAACAAGCAAGAAAGGTTAGCAGCAGAGCCGTATAATAGAAGAGTTGCGACATCTCCATTCACTCCAATGGACCAGTTCTTTACCTCAGAAAAGTTCCCGGAAGTAAGTTTCTGGATTAAGCAGCGCTGTCGAGTTGCAGCAGAATGGACAGTTTGTGATGTACTTTGAAAGGGTCCGACGTTTTAGGAATCAAATTGTATATCGGCTTTATTTTAGCATTCAAGAGTAGCGCGAGCCCCCTTCCTGGCTGTTCATTGGCTACTGAGTCACGCATTTTGGACCTCTGCTGGCGCCACTCTCTGACTAGATTGCTCTGGTTTGCAGAGGTTTAGATGCTACTGTTTCTTTGTATCCAGGCAGCCAATCAGGAGCCTGTTTGACACAGAAAACCGTTGTTTTGGTTTGATTTTGCCTCACAGTTGGTAGCCAGCAGGGACCAAGTTTGAGAACAGGGAGAGATCGAAGACCAAAATGTATCTGAGGCGTTCGGATGTCATCAATCAATGTGACTGACAGTGGGGACTTGGTGACAGTGGGGACTTGGTGACAGTGGGGACTTGGTGACAGTGGGGACTTGGTGACAGTGGAGACATGGTGACAGTGGGGACTTGGTGACAGTGGAGACATGGTGACAGTGGGGACTTGGTGACAGTGGAGACATGGTGACATTGGGGACTTGGTGACAGTGGGGACTTGGTGACAGTGGAGACATGGTGACAGTGGGGACTTGGTGACAGTGGAGACATGGTGACATTGGGGACTTGGTGACAGTGGAGACATGGTGACAGTGGGGACTTGGTGACAGTGGAGACATGGTGACAGTGGGGACTTGGTGACAGTGGAGACATGGTGACAGTGGGGACTTGGTGACAGTGGGGACATGGTGACAGTGGGGACTTGGTGACAGTGGAGACATGGTGACAGTGGGGACTTGGTGACAGTGGAGACATGGTGACAGTGGGGACTTGGTGACAGTGGGGACTTGGTGACAGTGGGGACTTGGTGACAGTGGGGACTTGGTGACAGTGGAGACATGGTGACAGTGGGGACTTGGTGACAGTGGAGACATGGTGACAGTGGGGACTTGGTAACAGTGGGGACATGGTGACAGTGGGGACATGGTGACAGTGGAGACTTGGTGACAGTGGGGACATGGTGACAGTGGGGACATGGTGACATTGGGGACTTGGTGACAGTGGGGACATGGTGACAGTGGGGACATGGTGACAGTGGAGACATGGTGACAGTGGGGACTTGGTGACAGTGGGGACATGGTGGCAGTGGAGACATGGTGACAGTGGGGACTTGGTGACAGTGGGGACATGGTGACAGTGGGGACATGGTGACAGTGGGGACATGGTGACAGTGGGGACTTGGTGACAGTGGGGACATGGTGACAGTGGAGACATGGTGACAGTGGAGACATGGTGACAGTGGGGACTTGGTGACAGTGAGGACATGGTGACAGTGGGGACATGGTGACAGTGGAGACATGGTGACAGTGGGGACATGGTGACATTGGGGACTTGGTGACATGGTGACAGTGGGGACTTGGTGACAGTGGAGACATGGTGACAGTGGGGACTTGGTGACAGTGGAGACATGGTGACAGTGGGGACTTGGTGACAGTGGGGACATGGTGACAGTGGGAAGGAACTTGGTGTGATGGATGCCCTGTTCCTCTGTAACGTCTCCCTCCTCTCTCCAGGTGTTGATCCAGAGCTGTACGAGCTGACGACGGCCAAGCTGGACCCGGGCAGCTCGGGCAGCAGAGTGGCCGACGCCTTCGCCCGCCTCATGTCCACCATGGAGAAGACCAGCACCTCCACCAGGTCAGAGGGCACAGGGCCAGGGCAGAGAGGGCACAGGTCAGAATGACCAGGGCAGAGGGCACAGGCCCAGAGACACCAGAGCTTTTTTTAAGAGATGACCCTGTTTAAACAGGAAAGCTACAGCGGCAAGACAGGTGAAAAAAAAAGAAAAAGGTTTGCCAGGATATTTCTAACTTACTTTATTTTTGATTACGGTATGTAGCTTGTGTTCAGAGTGCATGGAGAAATGAAGGTTCATGTGGAAAACCTAAATGTTTTCAGTCCTATTTAGGACATGGAGTAGTGGTGCACTCTTACAAACACAGAATAATCATCCTGACACTAGACTGTTTTTTGTGAAGCATCTGGCACATAAAAAGCCTCAAATCTAGCAATAACACCTGTGACTATTTTAATACACAATAATCAATCAATGTTCCCTCGGATCATTACCTCCGTACGCCGACCGTCTGTCCCGGTCTGTCCGTCCGTCGAGCGGCCGCTCGCTGCAGTATCACCTCCACTCTGCAGCTAAAACTTCTCCCCTCTGGAGCTAAAACTCCTGTTCTCATGAGCTCCAGCGAGTGACACTTGCCTCCGTCTCCGACGAAAAAGTTATCTGCCTCAGACCATTCTGCAGCCGGCTTACACGAGCTGAGATGGTCGGTCCCAAATGTATCCTTGCAAATAGGCGTTATTTTTGAAAACCCGATTGCATATTGGGGGTCCGGTCAACTAGTTTTTACTACGTTACGTTTGACTACTGAAACTATGAAGTGCCATATTAACCATAGATTGAGCCCAAACTAAACAGAAGGTAAAAAGTTGCCTTTTGGGTGGGGGTAGGGGGGGTATGGAGCGGAGTTTTCTTTTTCTCCCGTCAATGCCGAAATGCATTCTGGGCAGTGTCAAACTATCGTACCAGACAGAGGGTCAAAATGCTATTGGTTTTGGTGGTAAATTATCGTACATCTGGTGTTTTGGAAAGTTTTCTGCTTTACACATTGACTGTATTATTATTATTACAGTCAGTACAGTAGCCCAAGTGTCGTCACAGGTGTTATCTGCACAGATGTGCATTATAATGCCACCTTTTCCCTCCATATTTCTGCCCTGGGGGCATGTTTTAATTTTGTCTTTGTTTTTTGGGGGTATTTTCATCAGAATATTGAGTCCTAACTGTAAATAAATATAAATATATATATATATATATATATATATATATATATATATATATATATATATATATATATATATATATATATATATATATATATTTTTTTTTAACCTGCACTACGCTCTTTAAGTCATAAACACAGGAGAGAAAATCAGAGATCAGACTTAGAAAATGGATCAGTATTCTCTCACTTGCCTCTCAGATGTGTAGATGCGTTTTGAGGTGAGGTGTGTAACTTCCTGTTTCTTCTTCTTCTGCTGTTGGAGCAGGAAGCCGAGGAAGGAGGAGCACCTGAGCGAGGAGGCGTCCAAGGTGATCTCTGGCCTGCCTGATCTGTCCTTCATGCAGGCCAAGGTGCTCATGTTCCCCGCCACGCTCCGGCCGCTGGGCTGCAGGGCTGCTACGCCGGACTGACTGAGGCCACACCCCCTGAGTGAGGCCACGCCCGGCTGACTGAGGCCACACCCCCTGAGTGAGGCCACGCCCGGCTGACTGAGGCACTGACGCTTGCACCTCCCCTTGGCCCTGCCCCTGCCTCCCCTCTCTGCCTCTCTCTCTCTCTGTGTCCTCTCACTTGATCAAACTATTGTCTTTTTTCTCGCTTCCATGTTGTGGCTTTAGGTTCCCCCCTGCCCCTTTTCATATATATTTTTTTTATTTGCGCTTTTTTTTTTTCAATTTTAAATGTTTTTTTATTATTGTCATTATTATTATTATTATTATCATTATTATTATTATTATATTAATATTATTAAACGAAGCATTTATCCATCATGGTAAACGGCTCAGAAATGGAGAGGGAGGGGGTCAGCCAGCGACCTGCACATGTAGAGTAACTTCAGATAATTTATAGAGTTGTTAATTTATAGAGAAGGTTTAGCAGAGGAGAGCTGTTCATATTTAGAATCATCGTGTATATAATCAGGGACAAAGACGTCATTTTCCCCGCTGTTTATTTGTTGTTTATGTTTTTAATTCTGGTTAGTTTTTGTGGAAGATTCTCTGGCTGTGTGGGACTGAGTCTGTCTGTCTGAAGGAAACCGATGAGCTCTGAGCGAATCAAAGTGAAGTGGAATATATGACGAGTATAAATAAATACCTTTATATAAATATATATATATATATGTATATGGACTTGAAACCACACTGCCTGCAAAATCCAGCTGAATGTTTCCCTGTTGTGTTCATGGCCTTAGTTTTTACTGGTTTCCCTCGATCCACATCATAGCCTCGATTTTATCCTGAACTCTTTCTGCTAAAGCTAAGCTGGGCTACAAAGCTAAGCTAAAGCTAAAGCTAAGCTGGGCTACAAAGCACTGTCCTCGTACTTTTGTTCGTCTTGTCATTTAACTTTAGTGTTCTCATCTGTTTTTCTTTTTAATCTAGAAATGCCAACATTTTGGGAGATTCACTTATTTGCCATTTTCCCGATAAGTAAGACCAGAAGATAGATGGCCTTCTCTGTGTGTGTGTGTAGTAGAGAAATAGCTACCCGCCCCTCCCACTAGTTAGCTCCGCACAATGAATGGTAGTAAATGGTACTGGCTAGCCTACCCCCATTAACACAAGCAAAAACATATAAAACAAAATGCTTCCATACTGCTCATCTGGTGTAATCCAAGTCTCCACAATCCCTGAGATGCCAAGTTGACTTGAACACACGTCATTTTGCACCCTGTTTTTAAACTGAAATCTCCGCTGTCGGCAGGTGCTCCAAGAAGTGGTGCTCGACAACAGTGCTAGCAGCAACATGGCTACACAGTGCTGATTTCAGCTTAAAAACAGGATGTAAATGACCTCTTTTCACGTCAACTTGGCCTCTCGTGGGCTTGTGGAGACTCGGATTACGCCAGGTGAGCAATGTGGAAGCGTTTTTTTTTTTTACTAGCATTCATTGTGCTAAGCTAACTAGCGGGAGCGACGGGTAGCCATTTTTCTACTGCACGCACAGAGAAAAGAGGGGCATCTCTCTTCACGTCTTACTATCGGGAATATGGTAAAAAAAAAGGGCGAATCTCCGAAACATGTTGCCGTGTTCCTTTAACAGCAAAGCTTTGTGTTCAGTATGGAGTTATTTTCCCTCACTGTTGTGTTCCTGGATGGGTTCACTTGGGGAGTGAAGAAGGGGACATTTTGGGTCAAACCACTGAAAACTCTGAAGGTCACATTACAAGGGAGTTAAGGGACCAATATTTCTGCTACTTCCATGCGTTGGGTTTCGTACACTGTTCCTGATATGATGAAGTGCTTTCTGTTCGCCTCATTCTCTCTCTTATGTTTTTTTTTTTTTTTGCGATTATTATGATTATTTGTTGTTTTTTGTTTCTACTACTGTCCCGCCCCGTCTCGTCTCCCAGGAGGATTTTGCACATTGTAAAGATGAAATGGATGTAATCATAGTTCACTGTGGCTTCCGACTGTGTACAGTTAAACTATGGACTGTAAAATGTACGGGGAAATTCCTATGGAAAAAAACTGAATCACTTGAAGAGCCTGTCAAAAGGTTAACGTTGCATGCCCGGGTTCTTTTGAGACTGTAAGTGTGTAAATTTTACTTTTAGTTGTACACAAGAAATTAAAATAATTTAAGAGAACAGCTGTGCTCCGCCTCCTCCTTTTTGCAGACATCTTAGACCTAGAGGTTCTCAAACTTTCTGACACACATTAGACCACAGGCTGTTGGGATTTGGTCCCAGCCCACCCCCCCCCCCCCCCCCCACATCTGATCAGATTTTTGCTTTTAGACTTTTTATTACAGAAAGTGTGAAACCCACGACCAAAACAGTCCTACATTGTGACATTGTGTTTCTTATGGATGGAATTATAGTGAAAATAAAATACTCCCCTTTTTCGCTGGGGAGTGGGGAGACCCCCCTCGAGGACTCCCACTCAGAGAAGCACTACTGTCCGTTCAGTTTCCTCTAATGCCGCACTGGGCAAAGTTGCACTCTGGTGGCCCCAAGTGGCAGCGAGAGGTAGTTAAAGTACTTCATTACTCACTCTTAACCCTAGAACACCAACGTGATTTCAAATCACACCATCACTAACGTCGGGTGTATTTTCACCCGATGCAATATACCCCATAAAACATACTTCTCATCAAAATATCTTAAAGTACAACAATAGGCCTACATGGCAAATTGAGGTACTCTTCTTTTATTTTTAAATGTGAAATATCACAAAAAAAAATATTATGGGGGACACTATAAAAAATGTCAAATTCGGGAAAAATTAGGTAATCGTTACAAAAAAATCCCCCCCCCCCCCCCCCCAAAAAAAAAAACAGGAGCTCCCAACTTCTCCTTTGGTCCACCCGAACACGTAGCCGGTAGAAAAAGCCATGAATGGGAGCAGGGAAACAAACCTACATTCAATGACGTCAGTGAGCATCCTGAAGGTACCTAAGGACCCGCCCACCTCAGACAGCAGCAAGACAATGAAAATCATGTGAATTCAATTGTCCGGGTGAAAATCACCTGACGTTAGTGTTCTAGGGTAAATGTCTGAGGGCGAGTGTCTCCTCTACTCCCTTTAGCTTCAAAGTCAGAAAAAGATAATCTGACAGTAGGCTACTTCAATGTCTCCTCCATATTGTGTGTCTCCAGGTGCTCACAGAGAAACGGGCCTTCAAAGCAGATGCTGCTGCACCATCAAATCAAATGGAAAATTGAGATATTTCTGCTTCGTTTTAGCCACATGTCCCTGATTTGACTTGAGCCACAGTTTTAAAGTTGATGTGGGTCAATGTGAACGTAGCTACAGGTGCGCACATAATTCTCCTGTCCAGTTTGTCCGTCACAACTTCTGTGTGGGAAGTGGCATCCACCTCTTTCAGGCGTCGTTTTGTGCGCAACGGTTTTAAATTAGACTCTCGGTTCGAGTAGAAAATAATGATTATTTGGAAGTTGAATGTAGTTTATTGGAGAAGGCATCCCAGGCACTTTGACTACGGTCATCTCCACTTTACTAATTGATTTGAGAACATTAACAAACTAAATTAAATTAATAGAAATTGCAATTGCTATGCAAGCATAAAGAGATCCTTATGTTTAAATAAACAATGGTTATTATTAAAAGTGGTTCTAATCATCGGATTAATTTCTGTACTAAATCTCAACATCTTTAAATATGTGATCTGGGGCCACTTCCTCTGGATGCAATTACAAAAATGTACCCATATTTTTTCTTCTTATAGTATAATATAATATAATATATAGTATCAAACCACCTGTAAAAGGCACCTTGCCCTTCGGTCCAGCACAGTCCACTACAGTCCTGTCAGTGGTGTGCAGTGTTGGGCAAGTTACTTTCAAAATGTAATATACTACATATTACTAGTTACTTTCATTTGAAAGTAATAAGTTACTTTACAATATGACTTTCTGTGTAGAGTAACTCATTACTTATTACACTACTTTTGCATTACTTTCACCAAAACAACAGTAGCAGCAGAATGACATTGCCGCCCCGGAACCATCCCGAAAAATAATTTCAACCACCTTGAAATCAGTGTAAACAATCCAAAATTCAAAATGTTATTATTTTCCTTTCTTATTGTCATCTATAGTGGTTATTTGCATAAAAACACAGTTTGATTAGGAAATTATTGTATCTTTTTGAAATATTATGTGCTTTGATTTAATCAAATGTAACTCAATTTGTAACTTGAGTTACTTGACAAAGTAACTGGTATAATATTACTGAAATCCTATAAGTATTAAGTTATATTACTGAGTTACTGCTAAAAGTAATATATTACATGTAATATGTTACTTTTGTAATGAGTTACCCCCAACACTGGTGGTGTGCCATCTGGAAAGGCTGGTTCTTGTGTAGTAAAACTGCTTGTTAGGTAGTACTGTCTTTCAGTAGTACTGTCTTTCAGTAGTACTCAACCTTGCCCTACTCAGGAGCCACACTGACAACAACAAAAAAGCTTTGCAAGAGCCACAATCCCAAAAATCCCACAAAAAAGTAAATTTCCTCCCATTATTTTATGAGACTTTTAGTTATGTATTTACTTATTTTAAGTAGGACTTAAAAGAGCCACAACTACCCATAAAGGAGCCGCATGTGGCTGTAGAGCCTGGGGTTGAGAATCACTGGTATATGAATGCCACATACTGTATGATGAACGGATGTGCCTGTGTACATGTCTGTGACATGAGGGATTCCGTCTGATATAGCACATTTCTCCTGTGTCACTTGTGTCTATAAACTCTTGATTTGCCATCTAAAATGGTGTGCTTAGCTGCATAGCCTAATACAGTGGTTCTCAAATTGTTTCACGTTTCACCCCTAAACTGACAAAAATGTAGCCTGGGTAAACCCAGCCTTCAACTTGATGTCACAGGCTATGCCTCTAGCATAACTGTTTGTGACTGATGGCACATAGAGGTCACGTGGAGGCTGGGTTTCCCCAGGCTAACAAAAATTACTACCACGGACCCCCATGTGATAATAAGATTGATGCTTTTAGATGTTTTATTACAGAAAGTGTATCAAACCCACGACCAAAATAGTCATTGTGTTACTTATGAATGGAATTGTAGCTCAAATAAATTGCCCCCTTTTGGCTGGGGACCCCCTGGAACCCCCATTTGAGAACCACTGGCCTAATAGGCACAGGTCTAAATCAGTGATACTCAACCCGAGGCTCTAGAGCAGGGGTCACCAACATTTTTGAGGTCGAGGGCTACCTGAAGGGTAGAGAGTCATGTCGGGGGCTACCTGTTGAAATTTGCTCGATTTACCTTTAAATAATGAGTATTATGCATTTAATCGAGACATACATTCTTTTCTTTCACTGTTGTGAAGAAGAACTCTTCCTCCCACTCCTCTTGAAATTGGTAATGTTTTTTCTTTCACTTTTCTGCCATTGTTCTTGCGTTCCATCATTTAGCTTAGCCGACTGATATAATCATTGGCAGCTGGCAGTCGCACTGTCGCAGAGTGAATGACGTAGTGACGTAACGTAAAACTAAACTTTGACCCCAGCCCAGGCGGATCAAAATAGTTAATCAATAATTAATTATACACAGACAATAAATTATACACAGACAATAAACGTTTTTAAAACGTATGCATTGTTAAACAAATTATTTTCTACATTTGTGTGTTATTGTGGGAAGGGAGGAGAAAAACAAATAAAAAATTAATTTTTCTGATTATATTTTTTTGTTTTTTCTTTCTTTCCCCTGTGGCTGAGCCTGTTTGTCTGTTTTGTCTTGTTTGTGTAAAAAAAAAAAAAAAAAAAAAAAAAATTTTTTTTTTACATTTTTCTAAACGTGGCTTGCGGGCGCCACAGCGCCACCCCGCGGGCGACTGGTCGCCCGCGGGCGACTGGTTGGCTACCACTGCTCTAGAGCCACATGTGGCTCCTTTATGGGTAGCTGTGGCTCTTTAAGTCCTACTTCAAATAAACACATAAATAAATATAAATAATAAATCTAAAATAAATAAAGGGAGGAAAGGGACATTTTTTAGATGGTGGCTCTTGCAAAGATCCCCCCTAACGTGGCTCCTGAGTATGGCTAGGTTGTGTGCCACTGCTCTAAACACAGTCACATGCATCGTTGGGTTGAGGATTTGAGAAAAAACACAAACCTAATTCACACCCCGTCTATTACATTGTCATTATCTTTTATATTATTTAGAAAGAGTTAGCACCCGCTAACCAGCACCAGTAAATAATTTAGCTCCCACAGCCGCAATCTGCCTGCCGCTACTGGCTCAGAGGTTTTCAAAGTGGGAGGCGGGCCTCCAAACTGTTTCAGGGGAGGCTCAGTGAGTGGGAGTGATTAACCCCCCCCCCCCCCCCCCCCCGTCTCAATAAACATATAACCCAATGCCTCCTCATGCTTGTGTTGACACATTTGACCAAATTGACAAAAGACTGACATTTTCTGTATATATTTTTGTATTATTAGATACCTAGTTTTAGTTTAGTTTGAACTATTATAACCTTGACTCAGACCCCTCCCCCATTCTTACGACATCATCACAACCTCCTCCAGAAGCTGCAAAACATCCTCTCTCTTCATGTGTCAGCTGGTGGCTCAATGTGTTTTGTTTTGCAACTGAAAACTGAAAGCAAACTGGGGTTTCTGCCTAGAGAGAGGGAGGGGTGGGCGGATGTGTGTGTGAGAGGGAGAGAGAGAGGGGTGTGCATGTGTAAGAGTGTGAAGGGGTGGAGCGAGCCAAAAACAGAGTGTCAGCCTCACACTGTTCCTTCGCTTGCTGAACATAATCAGAGCGGGTTGTTGGTGAAGTGGTGGGGGGTGGGGGGTTGTGTTTGTGAGTCTGTTGGCAGGTCCGGACGGCAGACACTCTGACGGGACGGGTGCCAGCAGCAGCACCTCAGGGTGACAGGCCTAACTCAGAATCCACGACAGTTTCTTGTAAATAAATGTCTGTTTTGCCAGACATCACATTTTACATTCAGTTTGTTTGGAATCAACAGAAGAGCTTTGTAGTTAACATAAAGACAAGACTAAAATCTAATTATAATCAAATCAACACTAAAACCTAATTATAAAGATAAAGGCATATATACACACACTGATGTATATATGTGTATATATACATAATACATATATATACATATATATATAAAATAAAATAAATCCTGTCACTGATTGTACCATCAAACACTGCAACAGGAAGTTTATGTTGTTGAATAGAAAACGCCAGGCCAGCACTGCCCTCCACTGGCATAAAGCTGTAACTGCACAGTCAGCAAGTCTGCTTGTTTACTTGGACTAAACCGAGCATAATGTTAAAATGTGCTTAAGGTGGTGAATCTTAACTTAAGGTTACTGCTGACCACAGTGACATTAGGAGGAAAAGGTGATCTAAAAGCCTGGAACAGTGACACTGTGTTGAGGTACGAGGCGTGACGTGAAACAGCTCCTTCACTGGAGACTGGAGAAACTAGGCCAAAGAGCATTGGTCACAGCGTGTGGAAGTGGGCCAGAGAACCTGGCTGGCTGACCTGCTGGAGCAGGGGACAGAGACAGACTGACCTGCTGGAGCAGAGGACAGAGACAGAGACTGCACTGCAGCGACGTGAGCCGAAGCAACAGGCCTAATATACATCAACAAATAAAATAAAAAAAACACAACAACCCAGCGGTTATCAAAGATCTCCTTCATTGTTTTAATAGTAGACAAGTGTGCCACAAAAATGTCATGTCCGCAGCCACAAATCACGTGCCCGAGATTTTACGAATTCCAGCTATCTATCAGGTCATTCCTTTCACTTGCTTCTCTACACAATTTTGCAAATCACTTCTTACATTTATGTATAAATATATACAGTTTATAGATTATTCTCGTAGCTTGGATGGTGATTTTTCTTTTCTTTTTTGTTGTGCTGTTGGTGGAGAAACATTAGCAGAGGAAATACACATCGCCGACGTCACGTCTCCCAATGTAGCACATGCTTATGTCCTATCATTAATACCAGCAGAGCACACACACACATAGCCAAATATATATACAGTATACAGGAATGTTAACTACCGCTATCATACAAAGTCAAATCTCTAAGAAATAAGAGCAAGTCACTACTGTGGGCATAGTGCCTACAACACAGTGCAGAGAAGGCATAATATCATGGAGAACTCCTGCCACAAAGGCACTGGCACATGGTTTGGGGGCGACATATGGAGTGGGGGGGCGCGGGCCTTTTCCTCTACAGTTTTGTTGGGTGGGGGGGCGGGGGGGTCACCTCTGCATTCCAGATGCACTGAGAGAGCGCGCGCGTCGTTAGCTCTGCTAGCATGAGAGAGCGCGCGCACGCGCGTCGTTAGCTCTGCTAGCATGAGAGAGCGCGTGCGCATCGTTAGCTCTGCTAGCATGAGAGAGCGAGCGAGCGCGCGTCGTTAGCTCTGCTAGCATGAGAGAGCGAGCGAGCGCGCGTCGTTAGCTCTGCTAGCATGAGAGAGCACGCGCGCGTCGTTAGCTCTGCTAGCATGCATGATGCTGCTCTAAGCATGTGCTTCATTTGAGGTGCTCACTAATTGGTGTGAGGAGATTGGAAGTCATGCCGTTATCCACAGCCAATCAAAGACAACTTTGTGTTTTGCTTTTTGTTTGTTTTTTTAAGAAAAGTGACTCGTCTACCAAACCTGAAGGAAAGAACTGGGGGGAAAAAACAACAACAACAACAACAACAAAAAAAACAACAGAAGAAAAGCAGTATACTTGTGTTTTCTTTCGTGGGTTAACATCACACGCTGTTAAAAATTGTATACATTTTGAGCCTTGTTTTCCAGTATGTGTGTTTTGGTTAAGTATGCAAAACAGAAACAGCTTACCGTCCCTATTGCTGACTTTGTTTGAAAAAAAATGGGGGGGGGGGGTCCACTCAAAGTCTTCCTCTCTCTCTCTCTCTCTCTCTCTCCCTCTCTCTCTCTCTGTGTTGTCTATCCCTGTGGAGTCATGGTAACGTAGAGCCTGGTTGTGGGTCTGGTCTTGTGGGCGTTACGGGCCTCAGCAGCATCCTCCGGACGAGGTGTTGACCGGCTTGCTCTGGATCTTCACGTTGGACTTGTCCGCGTTGCCGGTGGTGGCCCCGGGGCCCATCCTCTTCTTGATCTCGGCAGCCATGGTCATGAAGGCTTGCTCCACGTTGGTGGCGCTCTTGGCGCTGGTCTCCAGGAAGGGGATGCCTAAGTTGTCGGCAAATTCCTGCAGGGGGGGGGGGGGGGGAGTCAAACAGCTGTTGTGAAAAAAGGGAGGAAGAAATGAGAGTGCCGGCCCTGCTCCAGTAAGGCCATCGGGCGTCAAGTCAAGTCCCGGACTTCCTGGTTCTTCACTGTTTCCGTCTATGGGATTTTTGAATGGGTTTTTGCCGCGATGCTTCAAATAAGGTCTCTGGGCAACGCAAGCATAATCAAACGCGAACCAGAGTTCAGTCGGATAATCTTCACACATGAGGACCACTTTCATGAGCTTTGTAGCGGAAATGCGAGCCCTAGAAGTAAAATGCTCGAGCTAAGCTAGTCCAGAACTACACACAGTGTCGCATAGGCTTCCACGTCACGTCAGCACTCAAGCTGGACTGTTGTTGATG
Source organism: Poromitra crassiceps (assembly GCF_964638095.1). Lineage (NCBI taxonomy): Eukaryota > Metazoa > Chordata > Actinopteri > Beryciformes > Melamphaidae > Poromitra > Poromitra crassiceps. The sequence goes on along the minus strand of NC_139626.1, from coordinate 62,272,937 downwards.
TGTGTACTGATTACCCCGGGCTGAACGGGCTGAACCAGGTGAGGGAAAGAGAATTTCTGTGTTCGTCCTTTGAAGTGGTGACGTTATTGACGTATAATATCCCCGTCGACTCAACAGTGTAGTCTCATTTAGCCGTTTGCTAGCTAGCCGCCCTTTTAACAGCACGTAAAAGCTTCAAAACTCATAAAAGTGGTCCTCGTGTGTGAAGATGATATTACTAAACACTGGTTCGCGTTTGATTAAGCTTGCGTTGCCCTGAGACCTTATTAGAAGCATCGCGCCAAAAACCCATTCAAAAATCCCATAGGCGAAAACAGTGAAGAACCAGGAGTGTTAGCATCGATGATTTCCGGACTCGTTCTTGCGGCTCTCTATAGCTGCACTGAGAGATATGCGTGCAAAGGCAGTTGCATCCACGTTTTCCCCAGCAGACGCACTGGTCTGGTTTTCCCCAACTGGTCTGGGATCAGAAGTCTGTAAAGCCCAAGTCAGAACTATCAGACTTCCGACTTCCAATGGATTGCAGGACTAAGTGCATACCATATGAACTGAGGTTATCAACAGTATTGATAGTATCGATGAGTATCAATACCTGTAAGTGCCAAATGTGTTTCTGTGCTGTCATATTTTTATTTGTCCATCCGCTGTGCCATGTTACCTGGGCATATAGAATATAGGTATTCTATATAGGTGCTGCCTTCACCTCTGTTCACTAGGTGTTTCGACCCGGAAGGGCAAATGGTTTTTGACCGTGTCGCTACCAGCAGCGGGAACATTTGTTTGGTGCGCTGTCTCTGCCTTTAACTTTCTGTGGAAAAGAACTTTGCTGTATTCACATCGGTGATAATGGAATAAATGAATGGGTTCCGAACATCAAGGACAAGCCTTCTTCGTCGTTCTTATGCAGCACTCAAGGCAAATGTTATCGTATGTATTACATCAGCTGTGGCGAGCGCGTCAGCCAGGTCATCCGCGGTTTAAGCACCTCAGTAGCCTACAGTATCAGACTGGGCTCCTATAACAATACCACATTTTTATGCCTCCGCCGGCGATAGCCAGGCCGGAGGCATTATGGATCCAGGTTGTCCGTCCGTCCGTCCGTCCGTCCGTCCGATGTTCGTTAACGCGATATCTGGGGAACGCCTTGGCGGAATTTCATCAAATTTGCCTCAAACATCGACTTAGACTCAAGGATGATCTGATTAGATTTTGGTGGTCAAAGGTCAAGGTCACTGTGACCTCTCGAACGCCATTTTCAAGCTTGTTAACGCGATATCTCAGGAATGCCTTGACGGAATTTCATCAAATTTGTCTCAAACATCGACTTGGACTCAAGGATGAACTGATTAGATTTTGGTGGTCAAAGGCCAAGGTCACTGTGCAGGGCCCGAAATTAACTTTTTGACCCACTGGCCAGTGGCGGGTAGATGGAAAGAATCTACCCACCAAGCATATTTCTTACCGGCCAAAAAAAAAACGCATTTTTATGTCACATATATCCATATATATATTTTTTTCAGTACAGTTCAAGTTGATAAGGTATTACGTTGAAGAATACACACTTAAATAAGAGGCCAGAGTAAAATTTGAAGCAAATTATTTTAATATATTGATTGATGATTGATTAATCAATACATGTCAAGTCAATCTTGAGCTTAAATTGTTGTAAAAAACAACAACAACGCAGCTAAAAGTAATAACTGCGACAGTGTCAGTGTGCAGACAGCGCACAACTTGGGCTACACACCTTTCTCTCCCAATCCACACCTGGCACCTGCGTTAGCTCTCATGCACTCGTTCTCGGCTCCCCTTCGGCTTTATTGGTGGTAAGCATTTTGATTCATCTCCTCATCATACGAGCTCGGCAACAAGCGCGAGTGATTGATTCATTGATTGATTCGCCCGATGTAGGCTGTCAATTTAGCAGAGGTTAAAAGACGCTTTTTACCTCCGCTAAATTGACGACTGCATTCCATTCCAGAGTCATGTTTGGTAGCCTATACGGGAGAGCCATGTGAAACAGTCTCACAAAGCACTTGTATTAGCCAGCTGCGCACCAAAACACACATGATAACTATTATCTCCTCATATATACTGTATCATACGAGTGTCGGCAACAAGTGCGAGCGATTGATTCATTGATTGATTGATTCGCCCGACGTTAGGCTGTCAATTTACCTCCGCTAAATTGACGACTGCATTTCATTCCAGAGTCACGTTTGGTAGCCTATACGGCAGAGCCAGAATGAAACAGCCTCAGGAAGCACTCATGTTAGCCGGCTATACACAGTTTTAATATTACATGACGACTATTTTGGGACCCGCCACGTGACGGACAGACCTCTGATGTCACTCGCCAAACCTAAAATCTGCCCGCCATTCGCGGGTGGCGGGCTCTAATTTCGGGCCATGTCACTGTGGAGTGATTTCTATTCGCACATAGGTTACGCAATAACCACGCCCTGTGCCCGCCTACGCAGCAGTCAAGCGCCGGGATTGGCCAGAACAGCTGACTGGACTTGGGAAAAATGTAGACAAAACTGTGGACTGGATTTTTTTATTGTATTTGATTTTTGAGATAAAAAGTCTGCTTATTGAAGCTTGGGACTAAAGCACCTGGGTTTTTTCATCTTTTAAAATAAAGATGTTTAAAAAACTATTGCTTGTTACATTTTCAGTGCTGTACCTTTTCTCTGGGTAAGAATTGAGCTTGAAATTAACGATATGATACATTATATTATGATATGAGCTATGAACGTGAACACAACACCGTTTATATTATTGCATGTTTTTGTAGATTGTGTACATTTTGTAGATTACAATTATTATGCTTATTATTATTACTATGCTAAGGAAGGTAGGTGACCATAATTCATTTCAATGTCCGCTCTCGAAATCGCTGGCCGTTCTCAAGAGCTATGTCATCTTTCATCATGATATGTATGTTTCTCCATATTTTGTGTAAAGCCATACATGCTACATGATGGAGAAGAGAACAGATTTTATGATCATAAATACAATTTATCATTTTTATTTTTGACCAGAGTGAAATGTTAGATGGTCTCTGATTTTAAATATAGCTGAATTGCTTGGTTTGACAAGGTACAAATATTTTTTTACAAGCATTTTACGAAATGTAGATGGGGAAAATGAATGGCGGATGAAATCTCTGCTGCTGCATATGCCTGAAGAGGGAGTGACTTTGGCTCTCTATTTAGATCCCATCATTGAACGTTCACTCCCTTCTGGCTGTTCAAAGTTAAAATACTTTAAAATGCTCAGCACAATGCATGGAGTAGTTGCATCGCTCGTGGTCCAGGCAGTCAAAGCAAGCATGAGGCGGACTTGTTTTGATGCTCTTTGAAGCAGACCGATGCTTCTCGCTGTGATGTGTGACTTCCTGGTTGCGGACAGTTTGCGGACGTTCCGAGTAGACGCGGCCGCCTCCCCCACGTGCATCTCAACGAATCCCGATGCATTTAATCGATCACCTTTCCTGAAAACCACATCTAACCTGTTCTACTCTGCCTCTGATTGGCCCCTGATATCACTCAATCACCCCGCTGTCCTGTGTGTGTGTGTGTGTGAGGGAGAGAGAGAGAGAGAGAGAGACAGCGAGGGGGGGGGGGGAATTCTGCAACACTAATTGTGGCGCTGCGCCGTAAATGTGTCAATGTATGGGAAACACTGATTATATATATATATATATATATATATATATATATATATATATATATATATATATATATTATTATTATTATTTTTGGGGGGGGCATTTTTGCCTTTATTGGTAGGACTTTGTGGTATGCATTCTACCAGGTGAGGCCTAAAAAAATTTTTTTGTTCGGTTCCGGTTTCCGACCGACCCGGTCAATTTACGTGCGACCCAAAATTATCTTATGAGCTTGTTGATTTGGCGGTAAGGGGCGGGGTTTGCCACTGCGCGAAGGTGCCTTTCGCTACGGATACAGTCAAACGAATATGGCAGGGAGCATGACGGACATGTGCTTTGTGTCGCTTATTGACTTAAATATTTTGTTCATATGAAAACGTGCGTAGAGCACAGTGGTAGAGTACATGTAGGCTATGTTATGAAAAAAGTATCCATCGCTGCTGTAATTTTTAAGGAAAAGAAAAATATATATATATTTCCTATCTATCCCTTGCTGACTGGGGAAAAAAAATAAAAATAAAAATCCCTACCGACCCATCACCTCAACTGACAACCAACAGGAACCAAACTTTTTTTTTTTTTTTTAGGCCCGAGCCAACGGTACTCCCCAAGCCCCCGGGACGCCCCTGGCTGCTATACCTTTTCATTCATCTGCCACAGGATATACAAGCGACACATTGGCAGCAAGTGAAGGAGTTGGCTGTGCTGTGGTTCAGTCCACTCACCTTGGCCGTCGTGTAATCCACAACCTTCTTTGTGGTGAGGTCGCACTTGTTGCCCACCAACAGCTTGTTGACGTTCTCGCTGGCGTAGCGGTCGATCTCCTGTAGCCACTGCTTCACGTTGTTGAAGGACTCCTGAGGCGGGGCGGCAGCAGCGAGACACACAGTAAGAGACCGTTTCACCCGACAACATCTAGCACGTTAGCGTGAGCACTTTGCTTCGGGAAACAGCTAAGCATAGCATCACTTTAGCATTTTTTTCCCACCACTAAAGAATTGATATGAAGATCATGAAGTCATTTGGTATAAGCTTTTATCAAAAGTGTTTTACGACGACTGTGTGTTCATTACGTCCGACGTGTGGCCTCTGTGTGAATGGAACCTGTAACCTTGGCAATCGCAAACCCATTGGTTTCATATTTCTGCTCTGGTTTCACTTTTCTTTGATGCCTATTTTCATCCTGGTTGTAATCCTGTCTGCGTCCTTTTATTATTATTTCACCGCATCTTTCTTTCATGTCTGGCTTCAGTTTCAATCTACTCTGCTTTTCTGTTCTATGGACTCTCTCGGTGTATTTATCTTAACCCATTGATACCTGATGCAGCATTTGCGTGTATATCCCTCATTTGTGTGTGTATCCCTTTAAGACCGCAGACCGCGTGACGCGGTTCGCGGTCTTAAAGGGATACACACACAAATGCTGCATCAGGTATCAATGGGTTAAAGACGAGATTAACCCAACGGGGCCCAAGTGGCGCGTGGGTCGGAGTCAAGTTTCAGACTGAAAAGCAAAACTCGTCTGAGATGACAGGTTGAAAGGCGGGCTAATGTAGCATGTCGATGATTTCATTTGACAATTTTGGGGGCTGGATTTGGCTTTGGCCAATCCTGGCGTGTTCCGCCCCCAAATCGAGTGGGATTCAGCGTGTTGTGTGCGCTTCCCGAGTGGGATGCGCAGAGCCAGCTGCTTCTGTGGACAATCCGATGCGTGAGTGCAGCCTGTCCGCGTGGAATCTCCGAGGGGCGACCCCTTACGTTAACGTTATCCTGGAATGCGAGTTTAACGAGCCAGTTACATTTCTTTGCATTCTTAGACGTTACCGTTTGCTTTATTTTGTATGTTACATACAATTGGCCAAGTTATTAGTTTATGGGCTAGAAATTCTGCCAGATTACAGACACTAGACCGCATTTTCTCCTTCATTTGGAGGAGAAAAATCTCCTGAAATAAAGATTGACATCTGTCGTGTCGTGATATGATTGGTTGAAATGGGGTAGAAATTTGATAGTACTATGTGACGTCAGCAAACTGTAGATCACCGTTATGAATGAAATCTTGAAAAATGATGTGAAAAAGTGTGAAAAGCATACATTAATAAATAGGTGCACTGAATACCCTGGTATTTGAACTAAAAAGGAAAAAAAAACATTTTTGGGTTCAGCTCGACTTGAATGTAAATGTCATTTGAAAAGCACTTTATATAGCACGTGTCAAAACAATGGTTACAAAGTGTATTATTGTTGTTGTTGTTTGGCTTGGTTTTGAATCTACAGTACTCTTGTTTTCTGTTCTATGCACTCCGTTATTTTATACTGAACAAAAATATAAACACAGCCTGATAGATTTAAGAAAACCATTCCATTGAAAGAAATTCTTGGCAAATGAGAAATTCTCACTAACAGCTGTAAGAATCTTCGGTCTATAAAAAGGGACCAAGGGGGCAGTCTGTTTCCATTTTTGTCCCACTGATGATGTCATAGGCATTGTGACATCACTGATGTCGTTATAGGCAGAGCAATTGTGATGTCATCAGGGATGCAAGGTTGTGACATCATCAGTGATGTCACTCGAGCAGTTGTGGTTTTTGGTTACACCCTCTGTGACATCACTGATGATGTCATAGACATTGTGACATTATTGTGATGTCATCAATGATGCAAAGTTGGGCAATTGTGCGCTGCGCATGCCAATAGGGCAGGTGAGGCCACCCTGCGGGCGAGACCACATAGCGGCCGAGCTTTATTTTAGCGAGTTTTATTTTAGCGAATGAAACATGAGAATATTTCTATTTTTGTTCAGTATTATGCATCTTGATTCAGGGTTTCTGCAGGTTTCAACAAGTTCAATTTAAGACTTTTTAAGACCTTTATGAATGCAATTTAAGACCCATTTCACATCCATACTGGCAACAAAAAGAAAAGGAAAAGGGATTGGGATATGAAAATCTGGCTTTGATGCTGCCGATGTGAAACTATATTGGGGGTGTTTGCTGATGGCTTTTACAGTGTTTATGTGAGACTTAAATTTATAAAAGTAACATTAATTTTAATTTAAGACCTGGCAAAATCATATTTAAGACATTTTATATACAGTAAATGCAGTCCAATGTAAGCCATTTTAAGGCCTAAAAATTCAGATGATTGGATTTTAGACTTTTTAAAACCCTGCGGAAACTCTGTTAATTGGACATTTTCATTTGGAAAGCACTTTGTAACAGCCGATTTAAAAATACTACATAAATAAAGTGTATTATGTGCTCCTCCCTACGGGTCTTTGACGCAGGGGACGACTGTCACAAAGAGACTCATTTTGAAAGAGTGGAAGTCCCACTCTCCACCTTCTTTTCGGCTGTGGCTGGCGGACATGGTTTCGGTCTGCGTATGGACAGACTCAGGTTCCAGAGGACTAACTCACATGGGAAGTTCTCGATTATTTGGGACCAGTTCCTGGCCTACTTTGATCAGGTTAGAAACGAGGAATAACTCGCTTCTCGTGGACTCTTTGCGCAGGATTTTATGTACGCCATCTCTTACAGGCAATCAAGCACCTTATGCGACTAGTAGCATCATACTGTAACTATTTTGTTTTTCTGTGTATGTTTGTGTCCGAGTTGGTTTTGCTTTGGTTTTGTTCTGAAAATTGAAAAATAAAACATTTTGGAGAGTGTATTATTAATATTACACAGCGCCATGAACTGAATGATACCTTGTCCTGGAGGGAGAGAAGCACTGACCTGATCCGTCACGTCATAAACTACTATAATGCCGTGCGCCCCTCTGTAGTAACTGGACGTGATGGTGCGGAAGCGCTCCTGGCCAGCCGTGTCCCACTGGGGAAAAGCAAAGAGCGAGCGGTCAGTGGAAAACAAGAGCAAAAGCCTGAAAATGTCAATAAGATCCAGGTGTGTATATATATATATGGCTGGTGTAACCGTCTTATCTCCACTGGAGGGGGATAGCAGGGATGTCGTTAAGTGATTACAGCGCTATTACACTCGGATGTACTCACAATCTGAAGTTTTATGGTCTTCCCATCCAGCTCTATGGTCCTGATCTTGAAGTCCACACCGATGGTACTAATGTAGCTCTCTGTGTAGGTGTCATCCTACAGCGCGCACGCACACACACACACACACACACACACACACACACAGACGCACACACACACACACCCACACACACACAGACACAGACAGACACGCAGGGGTGGGTTCACGTGGTAGATATGATACGTCTTGTCTGATCAAGCATCACAGTGCTGACGGGGGAAATGTAACATTGTGTAACAGTGTCTTAGGTCGAATCAGGTAACGTTACTTACTGCGAACCGTAGAAGGAGACAAGACTTCCCCACACCAGAATCACCAATCAGGAGCAGTTTGAATAAATAGTCACTGTGAGGATGAAGGGGGGGCAGCTCAGGTTAAAGTTGTTGACAAGTCTCCTCTGTCTGGAAACGAACACCACAACACTCCTCCTACCTTACATAACCTTACAGTGCCCAGTGTATATTATTGATGCCATCTGCAGCACTGACAGGCATTACATGTCGAGGCTACAGTGCAGTAATGCTGATGCTGACATTGCCCAACTCCGCATCAGGAGGCATTGAGTCATTTCCTATTGGTGGTACTAGTGTAGGTAAATGACATTCAGATGAAAGCTAACAGGATCATAAGAGACGGCGGTTCTCTTCAAACGGGCCAGTTTTCGAAAAGGCTGAATCCGGGTTGCATCGTATAACCTTAACGTTATTTTAACTGAGAAACTCGATTCATAAAAATCCAGAGACTTGAGTATTTTCGAAGTAAAGCTACGTAGCTATTCTTAGCTAGCTAACGTTAGCGCTTACGGTTTACGTAAGACAGCGAACAATATTGATGATGACGTACACACAAGAGTCCTTTAAAATGTGTAATATCAGACACCAAATGTGAACAGACGTTAAGTAATAACCAACGCTACTTTCATTTCCAGTGCGTAACGTTGCCCTACTGAAACACTTAGCTAACGCTAGCACAGCAGACAAAGCAGCTGACGTTCATTTTGTATACAAGTCCGGCTAGCTCGCTAATGCTAGCTGCCCCGGGTAGTGACTGCTAACGTTAGCCAATGCTAGCTAAGCTAAGCTGACAGCTCAGCCAGGCTGTCATCGTCATCCAAAGTGACACTTACTATTCGGGATTCATCGTTGACGACACCTGGTAAACTGTTATTACTGGAAATAGCGCTGTTTGTCGTCGCAGGTTAACCTTTATAGCTCGCCTTGTAGGCAGGAAAACACACCGTTTGTCAGAACTAGCTAAACTGGTTGTCACAGCCAGAACATAATCGAATCAAATATGGCTGCCGATATTACCCGGAAATACCAGGGCATGTGGCTCATGGGTGTTGTAGTCTAACTTTTCGTCCATACGTCAGATCGGCAATAGGCTACGTCATTTTGTAGGCGGCTGCTGGCGGCACATGTTCCCGCCCCCTTTTAGGGGGCAACACAAGCTACTCGCCATTGACTTCAATGTAAAATAGGAGTAGGCTATGAGTACCAACAAAAAAAAACAGAAAAATAACAGAATTAATCTCGTCTATAGGACGAATCAGCGTGACCTCACTGCCACCCAAAAGTGCGTAACCCCGCGGCAGTTAACTAGTATGAGTTGTGCCAAACAAACGTGAATATCTCAAGTAGGCTATACATTACATCTAGGGATGTTCATTTTGAAAAATTTCCATAATCGAAAATCGGGAAAATTAACGATCAATTATCGATTAATCGATTATCGATAGCGTAATAATAATAATAATATTAATATTAATAATATATATATTTTTTTTTACTCTGGTCTGGTAATAACGTTGTGCGTTCTCGGCCAGCTATAATGGCGATGCCGCTGTGTAGTAAGAATATCAGACACTAGCGCTGTGGCCAGGTAAACAAACATGTTACATGTCAGGTTACATGATGTAAGGCAATCGGCGTCTTCCAGCTTAGCTGACAGCACAAGAGTCAAATCAAAAGGCCTGAGCCTCACTGAGGTCCGCAGACCGCTGGGTGCGTTTGTTTGTGTCCCTGGCGCATGCCGGTGTGAATTCCCCATGTTTAAAACAGTTTTGTTGGCACAAAGGCCCGTGCCCAGCCAGAAAACTAGAGACTATATGAAGCTCCACCTCACGTTAGTCAGCTGTGCAATGGCGTGGGGCGAGGAGGAACAAATTCCACCCAAACCTAGTCCGCAAGAAAAGGATTTTTTTTTTAAAGGAACTCTGCCCATTTTCAACCAGCTTTGTATCATTAGAACATCAGTAGTATATCAGAAAACTGTAAACTGTTTTGAAGTCTGTCATTTAATTTGACAGTTATTGAGTGTTAAAGTGTGGACCAGTGACATCACTGGTCCACACTAACTCAAATTAATAACTCATTAACTCAAATCATCTCTCAATAACTGTCAAACTAGATGAATGATGAATAGTTTGACAGTTATTGAGAGTTGCTTTGAGTTAATGAGTTATTAATTTGAGTTAGTGTGGACCAGTGATGTCACTGGTCCACACTTTAACACTCAATACTGTCAAATTAAATGACAGACTTCAAAACCGTTTACAGTTTTCTGATATACTACTGATGTTCTAATGATACAAAGCTGGTTGAAAATGGGCGGAGTGTTCCTTTAATAATAACAATAATCGATCCAAATTCCACATGATCGATTCAATTCCTTAACGATCAATTATCGATTTTCGATAATTGATGAACATCCCTAATCACATCGCTTATATTTTGATATTGAGTGAGAGCAGAATTAGCTCAAGGATTTGATGTATAATATAGCCTATGCATGTCTTGTTAAGGTTGTGTGAACTGTCGCAGTTTGTAAATTGTAAACACGGTCAGCCGGCTAGAGTCAGAAGGTCAAACTCAGGCTGGGTTCCATTGCCATTGCCACCCAGTGACGCGATTTGTTTACCAAAATGCTGCTCGGCTGATCCCTCGTATTAATGACACAAAGACACCATGACATGACAATATAGGCTATTACAACTCATCTGGACATGGGCACGATACACCGGAAATATGACTTTGACCCATCTAAAATCATGTGACTCAGGTCACATTACATTACAGCCCCGAGCCAAGTAGCCTACAACGACGCTTTGCTCCACTACAACAGCATTTAATGTCGGAAGGCTAAATTAGCAACAGGCAGACACCGGAACTAGATCACAGACGGATCATGAGTTAGCCTACATGATTTTAGATGGCTCAAAGTCATATTTCTGATGTATCTTGCGCAATTCAGCCGGCCGAGTTGTAATATATTGTCATGTCATGGTGTCTTTGTGTGATTAACAGTGTTGGGCAAGTTACTTTAAAAATGTAATATTAGTTACTCTCATTTGAAAGTAATAAGTTACTATACAATATTACTTTCTGTGTAAAGTAACTCGTTACTTATTACACTACTTTTGCATTACTTTTACCAAAACAACAGCAGCAGCAGAATGACATCGCTGCCCCAGAACCATCCCGAAAAAATAATTTCAACCGCCATGAAGTCAGTGTAAACAATCCAAAATTCTAAGTATTATTCTTTTCCTTTGTTATTGTCATCTATGGTTATTTGCATAAAAACACACAGTTTTATTAGGAAATGATTGGATCTTTTTTTAAACATGTGCTTTGATTTAATCAAATGTAACTCAATTTGTAACTTGAGTTAGGCCTACTTGACAACGTAACTGGTATAATATTACTGAAATCCTATAAGTAATAAGTTATATTACTGAGTTACTGCTAAAAGTAATATATTGCATGTAATATGTTACTTTTGTAATGAGTTAGTTACCCCCAACACTGGTGATTAATAAACGAAATTGATTCTGTTATTTTTCTATAGACGTTTTTAACTTGACAACAAAAACGTTCTAAATTGAACCCCAGCTCACTTCCTGTTGCAGTGTTTGCTATGCACAGAAGAAGAAGAAGAAGAAGAAGAAGGGTCTTCTTCAAGCAGGACTGACAATTCCATGAAAACCGTCAATATTGTTTTTTAGTAGTGCTATTTTACATTGAAGTCAACGGTGAGAGGCTTGTGTTTTCCCCGTAAAAGGGGGCGAGATTATGTGGTGCCTACAAAATGACTATTGCCAATCTTGTGAGAAAAAAAGCGAATCCCCCCCCAACCCCTGCATTTATTTTTTGTTTTTGCTGAAAGTGAAATATTTGATGGTCACTCACGATTCTCTGGAAGACTGGTTGGCTTGGTTGGCTTGGTGAATGTTTTTTTTTACAAAGTAGTTTGAACTACTTTTTCTGGGTAGCTTGTAGTTTCCTAAACTACATCTCTTTAAAGTGACATATGATGGGGGGGGGGGGGGGGGTTGACAAAGTCCTTATTTGTGGGGGCTTTCGGGCCTCTTTGGAGAGATGGATGGCAGTTGGGAAGAAGCTGTCCTTGTGAAGAGGGTTTCTGGTTCTGCCAGACCTCAGTCTCCTGCCAAGAGGGGAGTGTCTCATAGAGTTTGTGGCCTGCATGGATGGGGTGGCTCGGCCATGGTTTTCCGAGACCGCTTCAGTGTCCTGGCGGTGTGTAGGTCCTGATGAGATGGCAGGCTACATCCGATCACCTTTTCAGCACAGCGGATGATCTGCTGCAGCAGCATACCAGATGGTGATGGAGGAGGTGAGGATGGGCTCGATGGTGGAGGTGTAGAAAAGCACCATCGTTACTTTTGGCGCCTTGAATTTCT
>NC_139626.1:62210510-62255510 GCF_964638095.1 Poromitra crassiceps | reverse complement strand
TCAGTTTGTTTGGAAACTTAAAGGGACAGTTCAGTTTGTTTGGAGACTTAAAGGGACAGTTCAGTTTGTTTGGAAACTTAAAGGGATAGTTCTGTTTGTTTGGAGACTTAAAGGGATAGTTTGGTTTGTTTGAAGAGGGGTCCTATGAGGTACTTGTTGACAGTCAGTGGACTACATGCAGTAGAATGCAGCCGGCACGGTCCCAGTTTGGAGAAAAGGAGACCGGCCGCGTCAGGCAAGTAGAGCTGTCTGCTGAGTGTAAAGGAGGTCACGAGCAAAAACGTAAAAAAACAACAACAGAAAAAATACATAAAATGCTTCCATCCATACGGCTCACCTGGCATAATCCAAGTCTCCACAAGCCCTGAGATGCCAAATTGACACGAGAAGACATCATTTACACCGTTTTTAGCTGAAATCTTCACTGTTTATTGTTTGTTGTGGCTCCCCATTAGTCTACACCAAAGGTGAGACTACTCTTCCTGGGGTCCAAACACGTAAAATACAAACATAAAAATCCAAAAGCATTGAAGTAAAAACAACACAACACAAATAAATAAAAACAAACAAAAAACAAGTGAGTCAAGGCTTGAATTACCACACCCAACAGCTTGGCCTCTCTGACCTGTTCGATATCTACACAGTTGAGAATGAGATTTAGTTTTGGATTTGATCTAGATGCATATCTGGAGACTATCATTATACTTTTAGTTTTTGTAACATTTAATTTTAATGTAATGTAGCCCACTGGTGCAGTAGCCTCATCAGCCCCACCCCCCACCCCCCACCTACCTGCTGCCACACCTGGATACAGTGAAGATATCAGCTAAAAATAGGGTGTAACTGACATCTTTTCAAGTCAACTTGGCATCTCAGGGCTTGTGGAGACTAGGATTATGCCAGGTGAGCAGTGTGGAAGCATTTTATGTATTTTGTACTAAACCAATCACTAGAGACCTACGGCTCCACCTGAATCTAACGCAAAAAAAAACACACCCTTTGAATAAATGCCTTAAAAGCAGAGTGCCGTTCAAATTTCAAAGTAATTGGTACTTTTCCTTGATTTAAAACCGGTTCGATAGCAGCGCCTATCTCAACTATGGCAGCCGCCTCTGCCATACTTACTCCTCAGCACAACGACATTAGTTCTGCTGATTGGCTTCAAAACAAACGGAGCGATGTCAAACGCCTGCTCTCACCTCTTTATTGGGTTCTTTATTTATTCCTTTCGAAGAACAAACATACTTTGGTCATCATGTGATGAGTGAGGAGAGAGCTGAGTGGACTAGCCGCTAACCAATCAGAATGGTAAAGGGGGAAAAAAACTGAATGATGCGACGTCTCCGTGTGACTCTGAATTGGCGCTTGCCTTGACAGTGCGGCATGCTAATATTAATATTGATAATGCTAATTTTAATATTTAATATTTAATACCCTTAGTACCTATTTATTACCCTTCATATTTTAGTGTTGCCACAACTGCCTTATATTGCCCTATTGTTGCTGCTGTGATTTTGCACCTATTTAAAACTGCACCTTGTCTGTAACGGAGCCGACAGCGTAAGAATTTCACACGTGCGTACTTGTACTACGGAGTGACAATAAAAATCTTGAATCTTGCTGCGTGAGGCCTGTGAACTGTGAACTCTGACCCCGCTCTGTGTGGCCCCGCCCCCCCTGTACAGCACAGGTTTGTCAATTTTCAACAGAATAAGTGGCCGTTCACACCATACGCCGAAGCAACGCTCAGCCTACGCTCAACCTACGCTGAGCCCACACATTTCATTTAGGTGTCCTTGTTAACAAGCGAAGCCGTTCACACCACCCGCGCGCGTGTCACGCTCACGCCTAGCTCAAGCGATCGTTCAGGATTCAGTCCTATTTTCCAAGCGTGACGCGTGAAGCTTGAAGCTGCCAGGCATGAAGTCAATGGGAGTTGTGGGCGGGTTCAAGGCGTGCCGAGGAGGCGCTGAGAGGAAAAGAGAAGGCTTCTTGTGTGCACGGTTAAGCGTCAGCTCAGCTTGAGCCTGCCTCAAGCTTCAGCTCTCATATGTGTGAACAAAGGCTAACCCTCCCCTGTTTTACTCTATTCACCTTATGTAGCCACGCCCATTTGACCCGGTTGTGTGGCCGTATCAAAACGTCCGGCTAAAAATAATAATAAAATAAAATAAAAAATGGCTGCACTGCTCCAATATCATCTAACTCTGAATTAACTAATAATTTAGCCAATTGTATGTAACATACCAAATAAAAGCAAACGGCAATGTCTAAGAATGCAACGCCATGTAACTGGCTCGTTAAGTCTCGCATTCCAGGGAATTACGTTAACGTCTGCGGGTCTTATTGACGTTAGTGGCTCGCGCTGCGCCCGGAGGAGAGAAAACTATCTGAAGCTTTCTTTGTTGGAGTCCAGGTATGTTTGACAAGAAAGTGCTCGTCATTGTCGACGATAACCTTATCTGACCTGGCTAACAGTGGATACTCGCTTGCTTGCTGTGTACCGACTCAAAGTAGTAGGCAAATTATTTTACCCCTTCACTGTCCGCTCCAAAAACAACTCTCTTATTTTGCGCCGTGACCGCCGGAAGTGTTAAAAGGACCCGGAAGGATTTGGCCCACTGTAAGGTCTGAACATAAGGTGAATAGAAGGTGAGATCACCTGCAACAAAGACCAGCCAATAACAGATAGCCAGCTCAGTACCCTACTTTTCACCACTAGGTGTCAGGCTCCTAACAAAATACGAGAAACATAATCAAGGTTTTTATAAACGTACAACCATTGCGGAATCTGAAAATTGATGAATAGAACCACGTTTCGAGCGGTAAAGCGCACACCAGCGCTCTCTAGGGGAATACAGAGTGGAAAAGATGAGCTGCTGACCTTTGACCCCTCCCTGCAGGACCTGATGGTGGGGGACGAGGCCAGCGAGCTGCGCTCCATGCTGGAGGTCAACTACCCCATGGAGAACGGCATCGTGAGGAACTGGGACGACATGAAGCACCTGTGGGACTACACCTTCGGCCCCGAGAAGCTCAGCATCCACTCCCCAGACTGCAAGATCCTGCTGACAGAGCCGCCCATGAACCCCACCAAGAACCGCCAGAAGATCATCGAGGTGGCTGTTCTGTTCGGGTCTCTTCATTTCAGATGGTTCTTTGTTAGGCTGGGTAAAAAAAAAATATATATGTATATACTGTATATATATATAGAATTCTAAATCCCAATCCTTGATCTTTTAATATAATGCCTTTTCACGTGGATGCTTGAAGCTTTAACCCTGTTAGACTGGCGGGGTTTGGTTCTTTGCGCAACAAAATCTTGTAAACATCTCTAAACATTCATATTTTTAATAATGCAGCAGGTTAGAGGGTTCCTTGTACAATTTACGACATTAGTTCTTTGAGAATCTCTTTCATATCCAAGCAAAATTGGTATTGTAACTGAAATATCGATATTGAATCGTATCGAATCGGGAAATCAGTGGCGATACCCAGCCCTACTTCATTGGCCTGAGAGAAATCTGTGGCCGATGGAACCAGAGTGCAAGACTTGCTCCTCTGGTGGTAGGAGGGGGAACAGCAAAATGCTAATGCTAACTAAACACGTTTCGAGTATAATCTCTTTTACTCCAAACGTGTTGCAAAGTGGCATGTATATCAAGTAGGAGTGTCACGATACACTCAGTTCACGATACGATACGATACACGATATTGGGTTCACGATAACGATACGATACGATATTTTAACTACCGTAAATTCCGGACTATAAGACGCACCGGTCTATAAGCCGCGGGACCAAAATTGACTATTTTTTTCTTCTATAAGCCGCACCGGACTATAAGCCGCGGGTGTTTTGATGTTTAATTACCATGTGAAAGGGTTCGTGCACAGAGAGGAATGTCGGGAAAGAGATCGCTGTTTGGGGAAGCTCCCATTTATTAACATTTCAACAAAACAAAACAAAAGTCAGGTCACTAATCCCCAGACAAAATCACACAACAATAGGCTACCGTATATGTGCAGCAAACCTGTAACCAGAGAAGTCAAGTCACTAATCCTCGTCTTCCTCTTCTTCCTGCGTACTGAAACCACCAAAGTCCTCATCTTCAGTGTCGGAAACGAACAGGTTCAGGGTGGCTTCGTCAACCACTCTCCTCTCTCCTTCATTGTCACTCAAAACCAACGAACTCCTCTTCATCACTGTCGGCATCGAACAGCCTCTGAAGCCTCTGACGGCCCTCAGCGCCAGCTGTGGCGGCGTCATCCTTTTCATCCCGCAGCAGTCCAGCGTTTTGGAACCCGTTGGTGATTGTTGTGGATGTTTTCACACTCCTATAATATTCCGTGATCTTCCTTTGTGTGAATTCGCCGAAGTTTGTGATTTTCTCCTGGTAGTCGGGAGGGAGTTGTTCAGTAGTTCTCCCCCGGACGGACAGTCCCTTTCGTCTCATGAATCGGTAGCACCAAGATGGCCCACCTCTGAAATGTTCAATTTTCATCTCGGTGGCGATTGTTTTGGCCTTCAGTCGGATCTGCACCGTGGAAACGTCTCGGCCGTCTCCTCTCTGGGTCAACACCCAGTCCTCAAGGGAATCTTCAAGTTCCGGCCATCTGCTTTTGTGGCCTCTGAAGGACTTTTTTGTCTTATTACACTGAGACAGTTCCTGCTGCTGCTGCTTCCAACGTCTCACCATTGACTCATCGATGCCCAGGATACGCGCTGCTGCTCTGTTTGTTTCTTTTAGTGCGAGTTCGACTGCTTTCAGCTTGAAAGCTGCGTCGTGTGACTTTCTGCGTACCTTCCCCATGGTAAGTGAGAGAGAGACTGCTTGTCTTGTTGTGATTCCGGGCTGATGAACTTTGCTTACCGTAATTACCATATGTAAGGGTTCACGCACAGAGGGGATTGTTGGCTGTTTGAGGAAGCTCCCATTTACCGTATTACCGTAACATTTCAACAAAACAACATAACACAACACCTTTGTTTATTTCGACAGTGCACACAGTGTCCGCGGTGTGGTGAAAAGAGGGCAACAGAGGAAATTAAAACAGAAGTGGATTTATAGTTAGAAAGAGTGCTAAAAAAGAGAGATTTTTTTTTTTTTTTTTTTTTTTTTTCTGAAAAAATCCATAGATAAGACGCACCGTTATATAAGCCGCAGGGGCCAAAAAACGGGAAAAAAGCCGCGGCTTATAGTCCGGAATTTACGGTATATCTTTTTGCGATCGATTTGTAAGTTGAGGGGGCATCCCCCACGCTAATTTGAGTCATTTCACCATTTTCATCCTCCGTGTCTGTAACGTCCCTCGTCTGTTCAAACAAAGCAATGAAAAGGAGAGCGAGCATGCAATCAGATGCAGATCAGTGCCACCATGTTCAGCTTCTTTTTGTCGCGATATGAGATTTTATCTCAACGATACATATTGTCACGTATTGATATCGCGAGAATATTGTGGGACGATATATTGTGACATCCCTAATGTCAAGTGAAGCCTGTTTGTGTTTGAAACCCTACAAAATGCTGTAAAGGGTGCGTATTTTAAGGCATTAAGGACGTTTTTTTCTCATTATACAGTGGCTTCCCTCTTCATCGTTTATATTAAGAAATTATCTTAGGGCCTGTGTCCACCTAGCGTCTTTTCCTTAGGTCCAGGGTCCAGTTGTTTCCAATGAGGAGCGAGCGTATGCCGGCGCACACGGACGTGTAGAGAAAGTGCGCTGCACCCAGCGTCTATTTTCAGAGCGCTCCGCCGTTTTCGTGCGCCGGCTCCCAGCGCTTCCAGCTGAGAATAATTTAACTTTTCAGAAAGACGCTGGTGTCGGGTGCACCTTTTCTGGCAGCTAATCATATGGAGAAACTATCGCAACAGAGACAGAAAGGCTCAATTGTGGGTGCAGATTGGCTAAACACTTAATATTTCTTGTGAGTGTTGTGCTTACTGCTTTTAATAACATAGCCTACCTGTGTTGTTAGCTTGCTAGCTGTCAGCTATCAAGCTACTACCGCACTGAACTAACGTTAGTTTCAGACCGCTTCCTTGTATATTGTGCGCTGGGATCAGCGCTTCCCAGCGCACTCCCAGCGTTTAACAGTCGGAAAAAGACGCTAGGTGGACACAGGCCCTTAAAGATAAATATAGTATGTTATGTCGACCCCCCCGACCCTCCCGCCATGTCTTGTGTGAGAGCAGAGTCCAAACTGACCGATTCTTCTCCTGTTCCTCCCGTCAGGTGATGTTTGAGACGTACCAGTTCTCAGGAGTTTACATCGCCATCCAGGCCGTCCTCACGCTCTACGCTCAAGGTACCTTTTCCACTGCATGCTACCGGCTCTACTCTACTCGACTAGACTCTACTCTACTCTACTAGCTTTTGGTAGTACCGCTTGGTTTTCCACTGCAGATAGTACCCCTTCAGTGTGCCCGCCCCGCCTCTATCCTTTCTCCAACCCAGTTTAGATTCAACCACGTCCACTTCCGTATGACGAAAGCCTGGGACTTGTCTGGGGAGGGCACAGAATTCAATAGCCACTTTCACCGTTTTACTGGCCGCCTGGAAGTGTAGAATCGATTCATTTCAATTCAATTCAATTCAAACTTTATTTCAGACACACGCGCAGGTCCATATAAAAAACAAGACAAGACATAAAATACATAAAAAATGCATTATAAATGCAAAGACAACACTAAAATAAATACAAGGCATCATAAAACATAGAGGCTCTTTCTCCAATGTCGCCACAAAGGAGAATAAAACCTGGTGTTGCTTAACTCATTCATGGCCAAAGACGTCTTTGACGTGTTATCAGGAATAGCCCTCCCAGCCAATGACGTGTTTGACGTGTTTTTGTTTTTATTAGTGCAGCGCGTAGTTCAAACACTTCCCCAGCCTGTGACATGTTATCAGGTCCCTAGCCTCAAAGACAACCCGAAAACACGCGATCAAACACATACCGCAGCTGTTGTTTTGAAATGAGCAGGAGGAAAAACAGAAAACAGAGAAACGCGCTTCCTTGTTGCAGAGGAGAAACGCCATTGAAACACCCCTCGGCGCGCTGCACGAGCTGATCGGCTTGCTGCAGGGCAGCGGACATCGAAACCGCGGTAGTCAAACCCGTGACCAACATGATCGATCCTGGTCCCTGGACCCCGTTCCTGTGTCCCAGCCCGAAAGAGACGAGACGGAGTCACAACTGTGTGAGGAGGAGGAGAACAGCAGCCTCGCCACAGAAATGGCTTTCACACAGAGCCAAGCAGCACGGCCACTTTCCTGTCGAGGGCGAGGAAGACTGGACTGACTCCAATGCGACAGGACCCGGATGATCTCGCGGTAAGGAGTGTGTGTGTGTGTGTGTGTGTGTGTGTGTGTGTGTGTGTGTGTGTGTGTGTGTGTGTGTGAGAGAGACTACACTGATCTCTGCATTCTATTCTATGATCACACTCACTCACACTGAGTAAACTGTATTGTTGAATGTAAAAAAAGCACTTCATGTATATATATATATATATATATATATATTTTTTTTTTTGTCATTTGTGTCATAACGAATAATATTTACATGTCTGATGTCAATACAGTTCAAAATAAAAGAATTGAGAGCGAGTTCTGCCTGAGATTGTGTGATTTACAAAAATGCCATTTTCTGCAATTTGTCTTCTCAGAGAGACCTTTTTGGTGAAAACAGGGTGTATATAAATGGCTAAAAGTAGAGTACAGAACATGCTAAAAGCTCACTTTTTTCCCTGGTGAACCCAGAGACGTACATCTTCATTTTGAGCTATTGCAAATCACTTTGGTGCTAATAGATAATTTACTGTGGGTCTTGAAAGATGACCAACAATTATGAAAATCTTTGGCCTGTGCTAAATATTGGCAGTCCTAAACTGGCCATGAATGAGTTAATGCAGGATTGGTTAAGGCCACAATAACCCTGTTCACAGAGGCATCTAATCGACACATAAATCTGTACATGAGATTTCTCAAAAGTGCATTTAGTGTGGGTATACCCATAGTGACAAACAGCTGACTGGCACTATGCCAACGAGGGACTCACAAGAGCAGTCGTAGAGCATCGTTATAAGCTACATGAAGTTTTTTCATGCTGCTTTTTCTGTAGCTGCCCCACAGGTGAGCAGTGTACAGTGGCCCCACAGGTGAGCAGTGGTGTACAGTACGTTCTGAACAGTGACACTTTGACATCAGCTGGACACATATGGAATTTACGTATCAACATGTTTGCCTGGGCGTACAGTTTACGTCGCTGTCTCATAATATCATTATCATCAGACATATCATCAGTGATACAATGGCCAAGATATTTAATCTCGTGGCACACTGCAAGGACGTTGCCACTCAAATAAAACGGAGGAAAAATTTACTTGCGGTCTTCTTTACAACGTACAATCATAATGTTACTCTTCTTGGCATTGTAAAGGATGTCACATTCTGCCCCATAGAGAGAACATTATGTTAAGCAGCTGTTGTAAGCCGGCACTATACGGCGAGAACACAACTAAATCATCCGCATACATAAGGTGATTGAAAACAAAATTCACCAACAAGGCAGCCAGTATTGCACATATTTACAAGCACGTTTTGTCCCATGTTAAAGTCGTACTAAGCAGGATTTCCCCCTTGAAATATCACAAACGGCAAAAAAAGATCCTACTCTTCTTCTTCTTCTTCTTCTTCTGTGGTGTTTTATGGCAGTTGGCATCCTTTATGTTGCATTACCGCCTCCTTCTGGATGTATCCATCCACCGTGTCCCGCCGACATTCTGTAAAACCCGATCCTCCTCTCCCGTCCTACTCAATCGTGGGTTATGGTCCCATTGGTAGTGTGTGACAGTGTGTGTAGTGTGTGTAGTGTGTGTGTGTAGTGTGTGACAGTGTGTGTGTGTCTGCCTGAATTGTCTCAACCGCACTGGAGACAGAGACCGGACCACAGGGGAGCGCCGTATCATCTCTTCACCGCTTCAGTCCAGCTTCAGTGCAGCTTCAGTGCAGCTTCAGTCAGCGACTCACTGACTGCGTTTACATGGACTTGAGTATCCCGGGTTATGAGGCTTATCCCGGTTTTGATCATATTCGGGATATGGCGTTTACATGGAACTAGGGATGCACCGATATGAAAATTTTGGCCGATGCCGATAACCGATATTAACATTGCTGTTATGGCCGATAACCGATATTTACCGATGTCGATATGATCTGTATAAAACCACATTTTTATGATCATCACATTTTGTACATACCGAAAAACACATGTTAACACTGAATTTGAAAAAGTTATGGTGGTCTCGACCTAGTTTCAAGATGAAGACCAGACACGCTGCCTCGCACCACGCGCAATCCTAGTGACCTCACCTCACCATGTAATCCTAGTGTGACGAGCACAAGTGTAATCCCAGCGTGACGTCCGCGTGACGCACTTGCCTATATGACGGCGATAATGTCATCAGTGCCGAGGCTATGACGTAGCAGTATTTATAGCCATGCTCAGTGGGTCATCGTTCTCTTTCCCTGATCTTCTGGTCGCTGTACCCGAGCTGATCGCATTCCATTCTCTGAAAGCTGTGTTTCGACCCACCCACCTCCCCAGGCCATCACCAATGTCTTGACTCCTGAAGAATCCCCTACGGGGGGGGGGGGATTCTCTATTCTAGTCTGAGCAGATGCCCTCTCTCACCGCAAGAAGAGAGGCATCTTAGCACAGAGTCATTACGCCAAAGAACTAGTCGCCATGCTGCCATGCCATCAGAATTAGTTGCCATACCGTCCCATGCCATAGATCTCATCGCTCTGCCATACTTGAATAAAGCTTGCATGTTAAAACTCTACCCTCTGGTCTCTCATGATTGAAATGCATTTCTTTATTTGCAAAGCCTTTGGAAAAGCCCATAAATCACAGATTTACTGCATTATTTCATATCAATGTGAAGAATTTGGCTGATAATGATAACCGATATTAACATTGCAACATCTGACCGATACCGATATGACCGATATGTTAAAAAATTACTAACATCGGCTGATACCGATATGATTGCCGATATATCGTGCACATGGAACACAGAGAAAGCAGCTTATTCATATCCCTGTATACATGATAAGTACTAGTATCCCGGTTACTGATTCCTGCATGCTACTTGCGCAGGCACCTGTGATCTTTACAAGACAAACCGGCACCATTATTATTATTATATTTTCGCTTGTATGTGTGACGTGTGACGTCATTCACCTTTTTTGGGCCGAGACTGTGTGGGATTCCCCTGGATTCCGTCTTCACGGTGGTCTGTCCCCGTTTGCGTCACCGTGTGCGTTGGTCTGTCCCCGTTTCATTTGAGTCACAACACCTTCGTCCTGTAGTCTGTATACTACAGACTTGAATAGGTCAGCATTTCGATGCTTTCTCCTATCTAAGCTGCCAAGCATTTAATTCTTTCATCACCGAAAGACCAAACTCCGCAAAATTTCTCATTTCCTCATCGCTCCAGAAGTGAGACTTGGCTGAAGCCGCGCCTGCGCAGGTGGTCTGCTGCGGTCAGAAAGCAGGATAAGGTGTATACATGCAGCAGTATCCGGGGTTCTTTCGGAGTATACTCTGGCTAGCATAACCGGCTTTCTCAAAACCGGGATAAGGGCTTATCCGGGTTTCTGAAACCGGGATATGATGTTTACATTGCACAAACACAAAAACGGGATACTCCAAAACCCCGACAGTAACCGCCCGGGATACTCGAGTCCATGTAAACGCAGTCACTGATGTCATGGCCTGCGTCTGCTTTACGCCGACTACACACATTCATCATCAGTCCCACAGAGGCCTCCTATATGAACACTGTTGATGTGTTGAACTAAACACAGCTGCAGGATGTGCCACCCGTTCACTGGAGGGACCACGGAGGAAGGAGGAGCAGACTCACAGATTTCAATATAGTTTTGTTCAGTGAAGGTATGTAAGTGTAAGTGCAGGTCAGGGTGGGAATTTCGTCATTTTAGGGGCGTGGCCATCTGGCTTTCGGCGTCGCATATTGTTTTAGGGCACAAGGCCGCATTCATTCATTCATTTTTCATTTACCTTTATTCATTCAGGAAAAGTCAGTTGAAGAGCGTGAGCCCTCTTTTATAATGACGCCCTGACACAATACAAATACAACAAAACATCACAATCGACACCAAATATCAAAAGAACACAAAGCCATACAGTATGAATAATACAGAACAGCATTTCAGATACTAAAAACAGGAACACTCAACTGTTACTGTATCCTCCAATAAGAGTTTAAACCAGGGGTGTCAGACTCATATTAGGTCGAGGGCCGGATTTGTTCAACTGAGACCTCATGGGGGCCGGATTTTTTTTTTACTACAATCAATTCGACTCATTTACCCATTTACTTCACAAAAGAAATACTGCTCTTTCCATTTCTCTTGAAACTGCCTGCATTCCGTGTCAACCTTTCTCTTTTTCGACAGCATCTTGTTCAGGGGCGGACTGGGATCATAATTCAGGCCGGGCATTAGATACCAAGCAGGCCAGGCCGATACGGGCCGACGCGCGTGCCGGCGTCTGAAAAATTTGGGCCGTTTAAAGCTCAATTTGGGCCGTTTGAAGCCAGATTTGGGCCGTTTGAAGTCCAATTTGGGTCGTTTAAAGCCAGATTTGGGCCGTTTGAAGCCCGATTTGGGCCGTTTGAAGCCCGATTTGGGCCAAGTCCAATTTTACAATGAGATGCACCCACTTTAACCCTGAATAAAGTAATAAAACCACTAGTAAACCAGTAGGCGGCGCCTGGCCTGCTGTTCAGTGAGTGACTGCGGGCAAAATTTATTTTTTTTCTTTTTTTTGCAGGCCAGGCCAGGCCACCGGGCATTTGCCCGACGTGCCCGATTATGCAGTCCGCGCCTGATCTTGTTGATTCTTTTGTTTTTTGGTAGGTAGCTGAATGCGCGATTCAATTCCAGCGTGGCATCATGGCGGCTTTGTTTACACCTGATGACCTACTGACATACCGTAAATTCCGGACTATAAGCCGCACCTTTTTTCCCGTTTTTTGGCCTTTTTTGGCCCCTGCGGCTTATATAACGGTGCGGCTTATCTATGGATTTTTTCAAAAAAAAAAAAAAAAAAAAAATCTTTTTAGCACTCTTTCTAACTATAAATCCTATATAACTATAATAAGTTTTAATTTCCTCTCTTGCCCTCTTTTCACCACACTGTATGACACTGTATGACACTGTGTGCACTGTAAAAAACAACACAGGTGGTGTTGTGTTATGTTGTTTTGTTGAAATGTTAATAAATGGGAGCTTCCTCAAACAGCCATCTCTTTCCCGACAATCCCCTCTGTGCATGAACCCTTACATATGGTAATTAAACATTAAAACACAATAAAAAAAATACCATTAAAACACCCGCGGCTTATAGTCCGGTGCGGCTTATATAAGAAAAAAATAGTCAACTTTGCAGGTGCGGCTTATACACCGGTGCGGCTTATAGTCCGGAATTTACGGTACTTCCTTGTAGTGCAGATTACTTAACTTATGAATGAACTCTTAGCTTGATTATTAGCCACACGTAGTTCATGATAATGGGGTGCGAATTTAACACATTGACTGCCAGCCATTTTTTTCTTGCTGTAGGTAGCTTCTGCCAGGGTTTTTTTTGAGGATTCTAGGCTCATTTTACAAGAGCCGAGGTTTCTCTTCTGTTACGACTTCGTGAACACCAATCATCTAAAAATAACTAATAGAATGTGTGCTTTCTCTGTCTAAAAGAGTTAGTTTGTAGAGTTAGTAGTTATGTAAGCATTAGCACTTGAATACAGCATGGTTTCAGCATCAGAAAAAATATTTAGAGATAAACGGCTTTTTGTGAAATTTGATAGAACAGTCACTTTAACCATTCATTTTTGGCATCAGTAAGACCTAAACAATAGTTTGAACAGTAATTTCCTCCATAACAGCAGTAAACTTCCCTCTGCTCAACTCCTCCCTCCTGTGGGCGTTCTTTTTTGCTGCAGCGGTGTCACAAGCACTTTCCTACCTTTGCAAATGCACTTTCTCATACTCTCGACCTCTCAAATAAATTTCTGAATAGAAATTAAATTACTCTAAATTATAGCGAAAAAGAAACAAAAAAGAATGGGTTGAAAATCCCATTCTAAAAGCCTTTTAGAATGGGATTTGTTTCCAATTTGGTGTCGGACTAGGGGGCAGTCCCCGCTTGTCACCATTGCTTTGCTGCTGCTGTGCGGGTGTGTGCCTGTCTGTGCGGCCGCTCTTTGAGGAAGTCTGGTTGGACTCGCTCGCGTCTTGGAGTTTTGGTTGAGGGCTTTGATGAAGCTTTTGCGATTCTGGTCATATTATGCTGCGTGTTTCAAAGTGTGTCCCACCCGCAATCCACTATGCAAATCTGCAATCCCGCACCGCCAGCAATCAGCGCGAAAATGAAAGCGCCTTCGCCAATCCACCTTCATGAGAATGGCTTCAGTCACACTGCTTTTTGCTTGCCTTCCTCCTTCCTTGTCGCCACTTAGTGGGTCGGTGGAATGGGTTGTACACGTTGTACACGTCCAATACCTATATAAGAGATGTAAAAGGCTTAGATGCACAACCTACCGTCAAAAAAAAAAAATCGATTTTTTTGACGAGTACACTCGTCGCTGGCAGTTAACAGCTGGATTGTGTTTGACGAGTACACTCGTCGCTGGCAATCAAGGTGTTAATAATAAAAAAAAAAAAAATATATATATATATATATATATATATATATTCCAAAACATATCGCGGGCCGGATGAAACCTGCCCGCGGGCCGGATCTCTGACATCCCTGGTTTAAACTGATTGAGTGAAACCAGTTGATTTAGTTTCAGTGATTAGTTAGGGTTAGTTATGTATTCCTGTGCACGTGTCCTATGTGAGAGTGATTTGAGCTTTAAAAGAGATGTGAGATATGAGGGTAACTCATTTAGTAGGGGTGCCACGATACGCTCCGTTTACGATACGATACACGATATTGGGTTCACGATAACGATACGATACGATATTTTAACAATATTCTTTTGCGATCGACTTGTAAGTTGAGGGGGCATCCTCCACGCTAATGTGAGTAATTTCACCATTTTCATCCTCCGTGTCTGTAACGTCCCTCGTCTGTTCAAACAAAGCAATGAAAAGGAGAGCGAGCATGCAATCAGATGCAGATCAGTGCCGCCATGTTCAGCTTCTTTTTCTCGCGATATGAGATTTCATCTCAACGATACATATTGTCACGTTTTGATATCGCGATATGTCGCGGGACGATATATTGTGACATCCCTATTATTGAGTAATGCCTTATAAACAAAGAGGAGGCAGTGGTGTTCCCTTCTAACACTAAGCGAGGGCCGTCCTAATTTCTGATAAAGTAAATAATGATGTGTTCTGAATTTATCCCCAGTTATGAACCTTAAGGCACTGTGATATGCCAGGGCACAAAGGCCATTGCTCTATTGACATCATGAAGAGCGATTTTTCTGAAATGGGTCTTAAAATGAGCCAATGACACATCCTTTGCATAGAGCAGGTTACATTAAACTGAGACCACTGATGCTTTTAAAGCAACTGACAGCAGCAGGCTGCTAGCAGGACACTGCCAAGGTGGCCTTAGGGATCTCAGGGCATCACGGCCAGAGGGAGGGGCAACGGAGGCCATGGCCTGATGGCCTCCATGTAATTCCCACCCTGGTCTGGTGTAGGTACCGTATGTTAGAAGACTTCAAAAATACCACTGATTAGGATGTGAACATTCAGGGGCGTCTGGGTAGTGTCGAGGTAAAAGCACTCGCCTACCACCAGGGGGCGTCTGGGTAGTGTCGAGGCAAAAGCAGCACCGTTCACTTCCTGGCAGCCGGACTTCCGGCTTGGTCGGACGTTCCTGCAGACACGATTGAGGCCTAAAGTGAACAAACAGGATCACAGAAAGACACAGACTGATAATGTGTCATTTATCCTATTTCTTTCCCGTGACCTCGGTGTGGAAATCATATTTGGGGCTTAGAGATGTAACGGTATGAAAATTTCACATCACAATTATTAGGGCTGGCACGGATCAGAAAACCCACGGATCGGATCGCGTGACGGATTTTGAGCCACGGATCACGGATTTTTCGGATCAGCAAAAAATATATATATAGGCTATATCAGATTTTTTCTCTCAAAATTAGATTTTCGATTTGATTTTTTAATACTATTATACTTCTCTAACCATTTGTTGCCCTGCACAGCTCAAAAAATATTTTTTTCTCATGACACAATTTATGCTTTTACTCTGAAGGCAGAACAACCCAACTTCCTGTTTTAGGTGGCACTGCGCCTAACTTCCTGGCTGTTGCTTGCTAACGTAGTCACTTGACACGGGTACAGACCAGACCGGGTGAGTCTGGAAAACATAACGTTGATGCTACGTTAAGCTACTCGGTGGCCCCACGTGTTGTTTTGTTGTTATGTGTCCAAGGCAACATTTCACCGTCCGGTGATAATGTGTTCGTGAAAAGTGTGCGCGCGCGCGCGTGTGTGTGTTGTGGCTCTCGTTATCTTGTGCAGCCCGCAACACGCTGCTCGCATTCCTGTGCTTTTTCAGAGGTGTTGAAATAAGTTTGTTGTCTTTAGTAGCCACTAGCCACAGCCTTCAGAGAGACTTTACAGCGGTGACAAGGGATGAGGAAGCTCACTTGTGCTTGCCATGATGATGCCTCTCTGTGTCTGGCTGGGCTGCAGGCGTTCTCATACACTAACGTTAAACGTTAAATGAAATGAAACGGGGGGGGGGGGGCATTGACGTTCCGAACCGCGTTCCGAACCGTGGGGGCTGATCCGTACGGGTCACGGATTATCCGTGATCCGTGCCAGCCCTAACAATTATCGTGACCAAAATGATCAGGTTATTGTATTCGTAAAAAAAATTGCTGAAAATGTTCAAAAAGCACTGAGAGACTCACTGAAATAATTTTTACGTTTGATATTGAAAACTCAGACCCAAAAAGGATTGATACACTCACTGAAATCATTCCTCCAAGGCCGCACGTTTGCATCTGGGAGACGGTTGCCAACTTTGGTTGATGATGGACAGTATTTACCATGTTTTTCAAAGCACTGTAATCATGGTACCACGGTTTTAATGATAATGAAAATTTGAAACGGTACGGTTATTGTAAGGAATTTTATCATGGTTATTAAAAACCGGTTATCGTTTCATCCCTATTTGGGCTTTGAGATGATCCCACACTCTGTTGGTGTATGTTGTGATGAGCGCTGGCTGTGTGTGTTCTTGTGATGAGCACTGGCTGTGTGTGTTGTTTTAAGGCCTGCTGACTGGAGTGGTGGTGGACTCGGGCGACGGCGTCACTCACATCTGTCCGGTGTACGAAGGCTTCTCCCTGCCCCACCTCACCCGCCGCCTGGACATCGCCGGCCGCGACATCACACGCTACCTCATCAAGGTACCAGCAACATGACCTCACACGCTACCTCATCAAGGTACCAGCAACATGACCTCACACGCTACCTCATCAAGGGACCATCAACATGACCTCACACGCTACCTCATCAAGGTACCAGCAACATGACATCACATGCTACCTCATCAAGGTACCAGCGACCTGACCTCACACACTACCTCATCAAGGTACCAGCGACCTGACATCACACGCTACCTCATCAAGGTACCAGCAACATGACCTCATCAAGGTACCATCAACATGACATCACATGCTACCTCATCAAGGTACCAGCAACATGACCTCACACGCTACCTCATCAAGGTACCAGCAACATGACATCACATGCTACCTCATCAAGGTACCAGCGACCTGACATCACACGCGGCCTCATCAAGGTACCAGCAACATGACCTCATCAAGGTACCATCAACATAACATCACATGCTACCTCATCAAGGTACCAGCAACATGACCTCACAGGCTACCTCATCAAGGTACCAGCAACATGACATCACAGACTACCTCATCAAGGTACCATCAACATGACATCACACGCTACCTCATCAAGGTACCAGCAACATGACCTCATCAAGGTACCATCAACATGACATCACATGCTACCTCATCAAGGTACCATCAACATGACATCACATGCTACCTCATCAAGGTACCAGCAACATGACCTCATCAAGGTACCATCAACATGACCTCACATGCTACCTCATCAAGGTACCATCAACATGACATCACACGCTACCTCATCAAGGTACCAGCAACATGACCTCATCAAGGTGCCATCAACATGACCTCACATGCTACCTCATCAAGGTACCAGCAACATGACCTCACACACTACCTCATCAAGGTACCATCAACATGACATCACATGCTACCTCATCAAGGTACCATCAACATGACATCACACGCTACCTCATCAAGGTACCAGCAACATGACCTCATCAAGGTACCATCAACATGACCTCACATGCTACCTCATCAAGGTACCA
This sequence comes from Poromitra crassiceps, assembly GCF_964638095.1. Classification (NCBI taxonomy): domain Eukaryota; kingdom Metazoa; phylum Chordata; class Actinopteri; order Beryciformes; family Melamphaidae; genus Poromitra; species Poromitra crassiceps. The sequence goes on along the minus strand of NC_139626.1, from coordinate 62,238,014 downwards.
GCAACATGACCTCACACGCTACCTCATCAAGGTACCAGCAACATGACCTCACAGACTACCTCATCAAGGTACCAGCAACATGACCTCACAGGCTACCTCATCAAGGTACCAGCAACATGACCTCACAGGCTACCTCATCAAGGTACCAGCAACATGACCTCACAGGCTAACTCATCAAGGTACCAGCAACATGACCTCACAGGCTACCTCATCAAGGTACCAGCAACATGACCTCACAGGCTAACTCATCAAGGTACCAGCAACATGACCTCACAGGCTACCTCATCAAGGTACCAGCAACATGACCTCACACGCTACCTCATCAAGGTACCAGCAACATGACCTCACACGCTACCTCATCAAGGTACCAGCAACATGACCTCACAGGCTAACTCATCAAGGTACCAGCAACATGACCTCACAGGCTAACTCATCAAGGTACCAGCAACATGACCTCACACGCTACCTCATCAAGGTACCAGCAACATGACCTCACACGCTACCTCATCAAGGTACCAGCAACATGACCTCACACGCTACCTCATCAAGGTACCAGCAACATGACCTCACATGGTACCTCCTCAGGTATCATCAACCTTACATCACACGCTACCTCATCAAGGTACCAGCGACCTGACATCACACGCTACCTCCTTAGGTACCAGCAACCTTACAATGAGCCAGTGAAGAAAAAGTAAAGTAATGTTTTCAACCACAATGATCAATGCACTAATGCACTATGCAGGGAAACAACAACAACAACATGATTATGAGGCACTCTCCCCACTGATGCAACCGGTGACATTTTTACTTGCATTTGCGTCGCCCACCCACATGGCATAGCACGTGTTAAAGGGCACGTGCAACATTTTCTTAACCGTTTAACCGATAGTATTAATCGGTTAATGTTGAAACGGCCGATTATCGGCCGAGCCTTGACTCTGTGACTTAGTTGGGTCTAACTTTGCTCTGTCCTGTCTGTGTGTCTGTCTGTGTGTCTGTCTGTCTGTCTGTGTGTCTGTCCTGTCTGTCTGTCTGTCTGTCTGTCTGTGTGTGTGTGTGTGTGTGTCTGTGCTGTCAGCTGCTGTTGCTGAGGGGCTACGCCTTCAACCACTCGGCGGACTTTGAGACGGTGAGGATGATGAAGGAGAAGCTGTGCTACGTGGGCTACAACATTGAGCAGGAGCAGAAGCTGGCTCTGGAGACCACCGTGCTGGTGGAGGCCTACACGGTCAGTCTGATCATCATCATTATAGACGCTTTCAACTTGACCACATAAACATTCTAAATGGACCCTGGCTTACTTCCTGTTGCAGTGTTTGCTAATGCACTAGCTGACAGGAAAGAGCCACCAGGTTAGTGTAGCGGTAGATTTCCTGCCTCCCAACACGAGGGTCGCAGGTTCGCACCAGTGGCCAACCCCCCCGGCTTTGATCTGATGACACGGAAGTGAAGTCAAAAGCTGTAGTTCCTCGAATGGCCACTGGGGGAGGGGGGGGGGGGGGGCGGGGGGGGGGGGGGCAGTAGGCATGGTAAAATGCCCGACTTTGTAACAGGATTAAACATCTTTCCAGTCTGGGGCAAAACACGGTTTTGGTCTATATAGCTAATTTCACCTTTTCATAACAACTGTAGGCGGGTAATTTTTATATAACTCGCCCATTTGGAGTAAAATAGATGATATAAAAGGCGGTGATTGACAGATCGCCTGTCCAGTGATCTCGCAGCTTGCCGATCACGGACCAATAGCAGGCGGAGCTGCGGCTCTGGGAAACCCCCATCTCACGTTAGGGCTGTCACTTTTTCCCCAAATAAAGTTCGAACGAACTTTAATTGCCCGCAAAATGTTCGAATAATATATAAGTTTTTTGGTGAATTAATTAAAAAAATAAAATAAGAAATTCAGGCCAGGCCACCGGGCATCGGCCCGACGTGCCCGATTATGCAGTCCGCGCCTGCCGGTTACATCGTTTAAATATATATAATATAATATAAAATATTAAAAGAATTCCTCATCTGTCATGGTCCAGTCAGTCAGCTCCTCTCCGCTGCTGTGTTAGCTTGGACGCTCACAGTCACAACACTGCCTCACAAACTTGGCTGCATCCCACTCGAGACAACTTTTCAGACCCTGGAGACAATCTTTCTCAGAAGAGACTAACGCGACAAATCTGGAGACTTTTTCTGACATGGGATTAACATTACCAGCAAGCAGCAGTTGGTTAATTTTGGTTAATAAAAAAAAAAAAAAAAAAATCGAACAGGTCAATTATACATTCGAACATGCCCTCCTCCCCCACATTGGAAGTTAAATTCGAATTTCGAATAAAAAGTGACAGCCCTATCTCACGTGATCGGCGCAAGGACTCAACCCCATTCCCTCTCACTCTGCTGATGAAAAATCAAGATGGCGACGGCCAACGAATCAACTCCAAACGGGAGACCAAAATCAATGGGATAGCTCTGTCCATATTTTTAGGTCAGTGGTTCGCATCCACGTGTTACCTCCAGCTTGGTCTGGCGTCCATACAGGCATGATTGGCTGTGTCTGGGGGAGGGAAGCTGGATTGGGGGTATTGTGCCCTGGTCGCTGCACTAGTGCCTCCTCTGGTCGGCCGGGGCGCCTGGTCGGGGTGGGAATACCATGATCCTCCCACGTGCTACGTCCTGCCGGTGAAGCTCCCCCTGTCGGGTGTAAAGAAGCGGCTGGCAACTGCGCATGTGTCGGAGGAAGCATGGTGCTAGTCTCGGCTCTCCCCAGATCGGCAGAGGGTGGAGCAGCGACCGGGGCAGCAGGGGGAAACATTACAATTGGGGAGAAAAATCAATTAACATTATTTTTTTTTAATAAAAAATACAATTGCTGACAGGAAATAAGCTAGGTTTCAAATGAAGCAATAAGCCCCGGGAGGCCATGGTTTACAACTGGATTGGGCTTTGGCCAATCCTGGCGTGTTCCGCCTCCAAATCGAGTGGGATTCAGTCGTGTTGTGGCGCTCCCCTCGCGAAGAGCCTGGTGACGCGAGGTTAGTGGCTGAGTGGAGCTCAGCGAGCCGCAGGCAGCCGGCTGCCTTCGTGTTGCGGGGCGGAGAGTGCAGCCCGTCGGCCTGGAATCTCCGAGGTGCGACCCCTGACAACCAGGCTCTCTGAGGCGCGTGCCAGTTACTCTATTGCGGTAAATAAAATATTCCTGGAATGCGAGTTTGAGAGCCAGTTACATTTCTTTGCATTCTTAGACATTACCGTGCGCGTTATTTTGTATGTTTCATACAATTGGCCAAGTTAGTAGTTAGTTAATGGGCTAGAAATTCTGCCAGATTACAGTCACTACGCGCCATTTTCTCCTTCATTTGGAAGAGAAAATTATCCTGAAATGAAGATTTGATTGACAGCTGCCATGTCGTGATATGATTGGTTGAAATGGGGTAGAAATTTGATAGTACTAGGTGATTTTTGTCATTTTCTTGGCATACATTATTAAATAGGTGCACTGAATACCCAGGTATTTGAACTAAAAGAAAAGAAAAGCGGAAACGTTCACGGCACGTACCGCAGACGCAAATTAGAGCCGTGCCAAAATCATCTGCGCCCCCAAAATGCCTGCGCAAACGGGATTTGGGCAGTCTTAAGTACCAGAATTATTCACAGGCGTGGCCAGGCAATGCTGGGCATTACGTCAATCAAAACCAATCAGATTCCCGTCTCGCAATGGCTGTTTGCGCGAGGCATGCAATATGCTGTAATTCTCTCCATGCGTAATAGAGTGGACTCACTCGTGCGAGGACAGAGGGAGCTTGTTGACAGATCGTCTGTGGTGCCAACGACCCTCCGGGTTATGGGATAGGTGAAGGTAAATAGCCTATGTCCATTGTCCAACAGGTTTTCTCAATTAATTTCCCTCTTTGCGATGTGATAAAAGTTTCTCAGTGAGTTATAGTTGATTGCCTCACTGAATTATCTGCTAATACCCAATTTTAGCAGCAGAATTTGATGTCCTGGCGTGGCAAGGCTGTGCGTAATGACATATCCAAAAGGAATTTGTCTTTGCACTGCACTGCACAGCACAGAGATTATGGTGCGCTCCAGCACAGCGAGGTATTTAGCGTGTAAGAGGTCCTTTTCTTTTCTTTTTCTAACGATTTCAGACGGCAGCCCGTCTTTATTGTCACACGAACACACTACAACACATGCATGCGGCCACTACACACACTCATGCTGACGGTGGCCGGTGAAATATGTCCTCTGCATTTGACCCATCCAGGCTTGTCCTTTCCTCCAGGGGGCAGGCCAGGAGCAGTGGTCGCTATTTCTTTCCAGCGCCAGGGGACCTTCATTGGACCATCATTGGACCAACTTCAGATGTTGTCGTCACTAGTCGGATGACGATCTTCTGCATGTTTTTAGTGGGGGGTTATGTACGGAGGAACCCCCTGAGGGGTACGGGGAGAACATGCAAACTCCACACAGAAAGGCCCTTTCGACGAGATAGCCCACCTGGGCAGTAGGCACTGAAGATAATGATATGGGGGGGTCACAACTCCAGCGCCCACAGCGTCCCAGGTGGGAATCGAACCCAGGACCTTCGAGCTGTGAGGCGACAGCGCTTACCACTGCACCACCAAATAAGGTGCGACAAAGCTTCAAAGCTCTTAGCGCAAAGTAATTGCGAGCTGCTGACGAGAGGATAACGCCATCTATCCCAACATTTTAGCGCTGAAACGCCTGCTTTGGCATGTGGCACACCGATGCCCAGTACAATTATAACAGGCATGCGCTTGTGCCCGCCCCCAATTTGCATTACGCACGGCGTTAAACGAGCGCAAACGCTAAATTACCGCTTTTGCGAAGATAGGGCCCAGACTCATGTCTACTCTTATTAAGGCACACGTCTTGAGTCAGACTCATGTCTACTCTTAAGGCACACGTCTTTAGGGATGCACATTTTTCACAAATTCCGGAATCGATCATTGATAAGGTTAACGATCAATCAATCCATTAATTGTAATTAAAAAAAAAAAAAAAATCCAAACTATACCAAAATGTGATTTTCCTCAATAAAACCTTTATTTATACAGCAGCCAATTTATCCCAATGAACACTGTTCAAGTGACAGAGCATCTCATGACTTGTCTGAAAAGGGGCTATAGCGATGTAGCCGAGTGTTCGGGTCCGCCTATTACTTACACTTTGTTAATAAAACGATAAACGAGAGAGTCAGCCTGTAACGTTATAACACGCTTCCACATTCATTCTCAGACAGCTAGGACACTCGTCAACAACGGAAGCTTCGCACTCGTTCCCCAGACACATCCTGTTCTACGGCAACTCTCGAGGGGACAAACACAGAGCCCTATGGAAACAGTCCACTGTTCATATTAGAGCCCGACCGATATTGGATTTTGGAGGCCGATGCCGATACCGATATTAGGGAGTAAAAAAATTCCGATATCGATATATCGGCCGATATCCTTATATTAAATATACACATTATATTACACAATTATTTTGCAATGATCCCTCAAATATCAAACACTTGACAAAGATATGACTTGACATGACTTGAGATATGTAATGTAGGGAGGATATTTTACAGCTTATCAATACACTTTATTGTCCAAAATGACATCAATGCAATAAAACAGTAAACTGAACTGGGAATTTAATAATGATAAATAACTAGAAATACAAAAACACAAATAGAACAAATATAAAATATAACTTGAGTTAAGAAAAAAGATCAAATATACACAACATGCTGTCTATAACTTAAAAAATACAAAATAAAAATATATCGGCCAACATATCGGCCGATACCGATATATCGGTTATCAGCCAATATCGGCCGATAATATCGGTGGACCGATATTATCAGCCCTTGGCTCTAGTTCCTATTGCCAAGGGCATAAACCCCAAGACTCTAAATGATTTCAGGCCAGTTGCCCTAACCTCACTGGTTATGAAGCAGTTTGAGAAGTTGATAAAAGCAGAACTCCTAATAAAAACGAGGAGCCTGCTCGACCCCTTTCAGTTTGCTTATCGAGCGAAAAGAGGCGTACAAGACGCAACAGCCACCTTACTGAACCTCCTTTACAAGCATCTTGAAGGCAGGAAGAATCACGCCACATTGCCTTTTGTTGTCTTCTCATCTGCATTCAATACCATTCAGCCCCATGTTCTTGTCCAAAAACGTACGTGCTCCTTTGGTCTGGATTCATGTCTTGTTGGCTGGATTTTAGATGTCCTTACTAACAGATCTCAACACGTTAGGGTAAATAAGATTCTGTCTAGTTTATTATCAACCTCCACCGGCTCGCCTCAGGGTTGTGTGTTTGATCTGCTTTTCTGTACACCTTGTATACCAATGATTGTCGCAGCCGCTCTGCTGACAGATTTATTATCAAGTATGCCGACGATTCTATTATCGTCAGCCCGCTCGACGATAATGAAGTTGGCCACGGCCAGGTCATTGACGACTTTGTAAGCTGGTGTGAGGATGCCTTTTTCTACAGCTCGACGTTTCCAAAACGAAAGGGATGTGTATTGATTTTAGACGTTCTCCCCCTGTTCCCCAGGGAAGTATTGTAGACGGTCAGACAGTTGACCTGGTCACTGAATATAAATATCTAGGCACACACTAATCGACAGCAAGTTGAAATTCGATCAAAACACTGACATTCATTCATTCATTCATTCATTCATTCATTCACATGCTGTGAAAAAAAGGTCAACCTTTTCTGTCTCAGGAAACTTGGAAAGTTCCAGGTCGACAGGACCCTGATGAAGCTGTTCTATAACGCCTTTATTGAGTCTGTCATCTCCTTCTCTATTGTCTGTTGGTACGGTAACCTCTGCACCAAAGACAAGGACTCCCTCGGGAAGATAGTGAAGACGGCTTCAAAAATAGCCAGAGTCCATTTTAGGAGCCTAGACCAGATTTTTAACAAACGGGTGCTGAAAAAACCAGGGCCATCCGCTCAGACGATGTCCATCCGCTGAGCTCAGAGTATGAGCCGCTCCCCTCCGGCCTCCGGCTACGTGCTCCCCTGGCTAGGAAAAACAGGTACAAAAATTAATTTTTAAGTCTGTTTCCATTAAAGCCCTAAATACCAGCGAGACTAGAAGGTATACCGGCCTTTATGATGATGATGTTCAGTTTGGTTGAACTCATCTTATACTGGCATACATATGTATGTAGCTAACTGTGAATCTTCTTTGGTCTTCTGCGTTCTTTTATACAATATGTATTATTGTAGCTTTTTTTTTTATTATTTCTTGTAACTGTGTAGCGCTGAGTGTTAAAACGACCACTCTGGCCTACAGCCTTGCACTTTGCACTGGTCACTTTAAACCACACTGGCACTTTAAACTGCTACTTTGTACTTATATTGTGTTTAAAGGAACACTCTGCCCATTTTCAACCAGCTTTGTATCATTAGAACATCAGTAGTATATCAGAAAACTGTAAACGGTTTTGAAGTCTGTCATTTAATTTGACAGCTATTGAGTGTTAAAGTGTGGACCAGTGACATCACTGGTCCACACTAACTCAAATTAATAACTCATTAACTCAAATCAACTCTCAATAACTGTCAAACTAGATGAATGATGAATAGTCTGACAGTTATTGAGAGTTGATTTGAGTTAATGAGTTATTAATTTGAGTTAGTGTGGACCAGTGATGTCACTGGTCCACACTTTAACACTCAATAACTGTCAAATTAAATGACAGACTTCAAAACCGTTTACAGTTTTCTGATATACTACTGATGTTCTAATGATACAAAGCTGGTTGAAAATGGGCGGAGTGTTCCTTTAACTGTGTCTGCACTTTATGTTTGTATCCAGGATGATGTTGTTAATATGTGTTTATGTTTTGCTGCTGCAACCCAAAGTGCCCTTCTGGGACATACCAATCAACTTGAACTTGAGCCTCGCATACCAAACACTGAACAGTCTGCTACAGTGATAGCATTGCGCCCTCTGGAGGATCATTGAAAAATGATTTGAAAACACCGTCCTACTGACGGAATGCACGTTGCTTTTGTTGTTGTTTTGATCGAGCAAATTTTCACATGCTCGAGTAAATCTTTGTGGTCTGTGTGTGTGTGTGTGTGTGTGTGTGTGTGTGTGTGTGTGTGTGTGTGTGTCTCCAGCTCCCTGATGGCAGGGTGATCAAGGTGGGAGGTGAGCGGTTCGAAGCCCCTGAGGCTCTGTTCCAGCCCCACCTCATCAACGTGGAGGGCGTGGGCGTGGCCGAGCTGCTCTTCAACACCATCCAGGCCGCAGACATCGACACCAGGTACCAGAACCTCTCTCTTCTCCTTCTCCATCCCTCCATGGTTCTCCCTCTCCCCCCTCTCTGTCTCTGTCTCTCTCTCTCTGTCTCTGTCTCTCTTCTCTCTCTCTCTCTCTCTCTCTCTCTCTCTCTCTCTCTCTCTCTCTCTCTCTCTCTCTCTGTCTCTGTCTCTGTTCTCATCCCGTTTCACTCAGTTGAGCAGATTTAGCCTTTGACCGGCTGGATATGCAGTTTGATTTCCAAGTTCCAGGTTAAATCCCTCAGCCATTAGTCTTGTCTGTCTGTGCAGTGTGCAGTGTCTGGTAGGGATGGGCATTTCTAGCAAAAACACTATTCGAAATTCGCTGGCCAAAGTCGACTTTTAATCGAAATTCGAAAAAAAAAAAAAAATGTAAAATGTGTGAGTGAAATGTTGCATTGTCTCCCCTGATTCTAAGTCTAAGGCTTTATTAATTAATATAAAAAGCTTCTGCTGTGGATTTTTAGCTCAAACAAGCATTGCACCACTGAAGTAAAGAACATGTTACATGACATTGACATTTTCGAAAATAAAAAACCGTTTTGACAATCATGAGTGGTTCATTAAATATTTAGTAGGCTCAGGTCTGAGTGCCAAAGGGGTGCCAAAGTCACCCCCTCTCCCTCTTCATGGGATTTCATCCGCCATTCATTTTTCCATAAACCTTGCTTAAAATGCTTATAAAAATTGTTTTACTTGCTCAAACCAAGCGATTCGACTATACTTAGAATCAGGGGAGACAATGCAACATTTCACTCACAAAAAAAAAAAAAAAAAATCGAATTTCGACTTTCAATAATAAAAGTCGACCTTGATAATAACAACGATTATTCGAAAATTCGAAATTCGATGCCCATCCCTAGTGTCTGGTGAATGATAGGTAGTAACACCCTCATTCAAACGTGTTGTTGTATCTTTGTGTATTTTATGTCTTCTTTACTGTCTGGTGTTTGATATTTGTAGCGATTACCCAACAGAGACAGAAAAAGACTTTCCCATGGGGAAGAGCTTAATTGAAAAAAATAAGGCCATTTGATAAAAGTGATACAAATTAAAATAAAACTCTTTTTGGATCAAACATATCTCTGAAATGAAAGTGAAACTAACATGAGTGTTTAAAAAAGAAACTTTGTCTAGTAAATACTAACTTAGCCCAGGCTAGAAACGTTTACATTTGTAGTAATTGAGTGGATTTCAATCAGCTAATTTTCTTGAGTTGTATTTGCAATATATTCCAATTAAACCCTTGTCTGCATTTATACAGGGTTCATTATGGGCTTGTGAAGACTGAAAGTGATTTTTCTATTGAAACTGACAAGAAGAAAAAAGAAAATGTATTTTGTGCTGATATTTGATATGTTTAAGGAGACAAAGTCGGGACTGGAGCTCACTGATAGATTTGCCGCTTAGTAGTGAGGTGAACAGGAAGCATTATGGTTTCGGGTTGTCCGTCCGATGTTCGTTAGCGCGATGTCTCATGAACGCCTTGACGGAATTTTGTCACATTTGGCTCAAACGTCCACTTGGACTCAAGGATGAAGTGATTACATTTTGGTGATTCAAGGTCATTGTGACCTCACGAACGACATTTTCATCAAGCTCGTTAAGGCAATATCTCAGTAACGCCTTGGCGGAATTTCTACACATTTGGCTCAAACGTCAAAATCGACGGACAGACATGGATGTCGACTGCTTACTTTTTGCCGGAGGCAGATATCCGTGGTGCGGCCGTTATAGTTCTATTTGATCTGTTTAAATCAGACCTGGGCAACTGGTGGCCCGCGAGCGCCCGCTGTGCGGCCCGTGCTGGAATTGCATTTTTTTTTTTTTTTTTTACAGTGCACCTGAACGCAACATGCAAGATACCCGCTGAATAAGTGTCCAAATGTTCATGTCATTCTGGAATATGGAATGTCTTTCAATACTCTTTATGGCTAAAAGGCTAAAAGTAATCTCATATGTAAGAAATTACTGTTCTACATTTAAGTAAAAACTAAAATAATTAGGCTAACTCATTGGTTTTGGATTTATTTAGCTTCAAGAGTGCATTTTTGTTCGTGTGACCCTGAACACAGGCTTTGAGAATCCCGGGCCACTTACTGATACTTATGCTTACATTAACCCACTCATATTCTGGTTTATTTCAAGAAAAACATTTCGGCTAGTGGAAATTCTAATTGCCTGGTAATTTTAAAATCTAGCAGCCATATTGGCAGGTGGTCAAAAAAGTTAATTTCAAGCCCTGCAGGGAGAGCAGGTGGTGACATAGGAGTGAGTGAGAAAAGGATCAAATATTGGTGGTTAAGACTGAATAATGACATCACAACTGTTAATTTAAAATGAGTTATTCCTCTAAACCTGCCTTCAAATGCCCCAAATTGTTTGCGCTGGCGCCGTTCGGCCCCCAGCAAAATCTGGCCCTCTGGGAGCGAGGACATTTTGTTGTGGCCCTCTCTATCATCAAAGTTGCCCATCCATGGGTTATGGCATGACAATATTTGTTCGGCCCTCTGCAACAATCTGGGTTTCTCATGTGGCCCCCCATGAAAAATAATTGCCCACCCCTGGTTTAAATTGTACGTATATGACCCTCGGCCCTCCCTCTCTCTGTCAGGTCGGAGTTCTACAAACACATCGTCCTGTCCGGAGGCTCCACCATGTACCCCGGCCTGCCGTCCCGCCTGGAGCGCGAGCTGAAGCAGCTCTACCTGGAGAGGGTGCTGAAAGGAGACGTGGACAAACTGTCGGTAGGCAAAACCCACCCCTGGAGGGGGTCCGGGAAAAACCCACCTCTGGAGGGGGTCAGGGCAAAACCCACCGCTGGAGGGGGTCAGGGCAAAACCCTTTAGCATACACTATGTTCAGTGACTGTAGGCTCAATGCTAACACTGACTTCAGCATACACTATCTTGAGTGTCAGTAGGCACAATGCTAACACTGACTTTAGCATACACTATCTTGAGTGTCAGTAGGCACAATGCTAACACTGACTTTAGCATACACTATCTTGAGTGTCATTAGGCACAATGCTAACACTGACTTTAGCATACACTATCTTGAGTGTCATTAGGCACAATGCTAACACTGACTTTAGCATACACTATCTTGAGTGTCAATAGGCACAATGCTAACACTGACTTTAGCATACACTATCTTCAGTGTCAGTAGGCACAATGCTAACACTGACTTTAGCATACACTATCTTGAGTGTCATTAGGCACAATGCTAACACTGACTTTAGCATACACTCTTCAGTGTCAGTAGGCACAATGCTAACACTGACTTTAGCATACACTATCTTGAGTGTCATTAGGCACAATGCTAACACTGACTTTAGCATACACTATCTTGAGTGTCAGGAGGCACAATGCTAACACTGACTTTAGCATACACTATGTTGAGTGTCAGTAGGCACAATGCTAACACTGACTTTAGCATACACTATCTTGAGTGTCAGTAGGCACAATGCTAACACTGACTTTAGCATACACTATCTTGAGTGTCAGTCGGCTCAATGCTAACACTGACTTTAGCATACACTATCTTGAGTGTCAGTAGGCACAATGCTAACACTGACTTTAGCATACACTATCTTCAGTGTCAGTAGGCACAATGCTAACACTGACTTTAGCATACACTATCTTGAGTGTCAGGAGGCTCAATGCTAACACTGACTTTAGCATACACTATCTTGAGTGTCAGGAGGCACAATGCTAACACTGACTTTAGCATACACTATCTTCAGTGTCAGTAGGCACAATGCTAACACTGACTTTAGCATAAACTATCTTCAGTCTCAGTAGGCACAATGCTAACACTGACTTTAGCATACACTATCTTGAGTGTCATTAGGCACAATGCTAACACTGACTTTAGCATACACTATCGTGAGTGTCAGTAGGCACAATGCTAACACTGACTTAAGCATACACTATCTTGAGTGTCAGTAGGCTCAATGCTAACACTGACTTTAGCATACACTATCTTGAGTGTCAGTAGGCACAATGCTAACACTGACTTTAGCATACACTATCTTGAGTGTCAGTAGGCACAATGCTAACACTGACTTTAGCATACACTATCTTGAGTGTCAGTAGGCTCAATGCTAACACTGACTTTAGCATACACTATCTTCAGTGTCAGTAGGCACAATGCTAACACTGACTTTAGCATACACTATCTTCAGTCTCAGTAGGCACAATGCTAACACTGACTTTAGCATACACTATCTTGAGTGTCATTAGGCACAATGCTAACACTGACTTTAGCATACACTATCGTGAGTGTCAGTAGGCACAATGCTAACACTGACTTAAGCATACACTATCTTGAGTGTCAGTAGGCTCAATGCTAACACTGACTTTAGCATACACTATCTTGAGTGTCATTAGGCACAATGCTAACACTGACTTTAGCATACACTATCTTCAGTGTCAGTAGGCACAATGCTAACACTGACTTTAGCATACACTATCTTGAGTGTCAGTAGGCACAATGCTAACACTGACTTTAGCATACACTATCTTGAGTGTCAGTAGACACAATGCTAACACTGACTTTAGCATACACTATCTTGAGTGTCAGGAGGCACAATGCTAACACTGACTTTAGCATACACTATGTTGAGTGTCAGTAGGCACAATGCTAACACTGACTTTAGCATACACTATCTTGAGTGTCAGTCGGCACAATGCTAACACTGACTTTAGCATACACTATCTTCAGTCTCAGTAGGCACAATGCTAACACTGACTTTAGCATACACTATCTTGAGTGTCATTAGGCACAATGCTAACACTGACTTTAGCATACACTATCTTGAGTGTCAGTAGGCACAATGCTAACACTGACTTTAGCATACACTATCTTCAGTGTCAGTAGGCTCAATGCTAACACTGACTTTAGCATACACTATCTTGAGTGTCAGTAGGCACAATGCTAACACTGACTTTAGCATACACTATCTTGAGTGACTGTAGGCACAATGCTAACACTGACTTTAGCATACACTATCTTGAGTGTCAATAGGCACAATGCTAACACTGACTTTAGCATACACTATCTTGAGTGTCAATAGGCACAATGCTAACACTGACTTTAGCATACACTATCTTGAGTGTCAATAGGCACAATGCTAACACTGACTTTAGCATACACTATCTTGAGTGTCAATAGGCACAATGCTAACACTGACTTTAGCATACACTATCTTCAGTGTCAGTAGGCACAATGCTAACACTGACTTTAGCATACACTATCTTGAGTGTCAGTAGGCACAATGCTAACACTGACTTTAGCATACACTATCTTGAGTGTCATTAGGCACAATGCTAACACTGACTTTAGCATACACTATCTTGAGTGTCATTAGGCACAATGCTAACACTGACTTTAGCATACACTATCTTGAGTGTCAGTAGGCACAATGCTAACACTGACTTTAGCATACACTATCTTGAGTGTCAGTAGGCACAATGCTAACACTGACTTTAGCATACACTATCTTCAGTGTCAGTAGGCACAATGCTAACACTGACTTTAGCATACACTATCTTGAGTGTCAGTAGGCACAATGCTAACACTGACTTTAGCATACACTATGTTGAGTGTCAGTAGGCACTAGGCACAATGCTAACAGTGACTTTAGCATACACTATGTTGTGTCAGTAGGCTCAGTGCTAACACTGACTTTAGCATACACTATAGAGTGACACTAGGCTCAATGCTAACACTTTGACGAGTGCTGAACGTGATTGGTAAGTGCTAATTACTGTTGAACCTTCCCGAATCCTCACACTGATCCATCAGAAAATGGACAAAGAGAGAAATTGACTTTTTTCCCCTCCATCTCTAAATCGGACCAGTTTTATTACCTTTTTTCCTCTGTCTGTTGCGCTCACTGCATTCACCGCAGCCAGCAACATGTTGCCACTCATTTTCTTTTGAATTGATAATCAGGCTCGTTTAGATGCGTTGTAACTTCATGTGGTGATTTGCATTGACTATGGGTTGGATTTGAGCATGCTGGGGACGGGGTATGGGGCAGATCCCCGTGCGTTAATCACTGTGGCAGCTGCTGGTAACGGGGAATTGCGTTCCAGGTGTTTGCGCCGTCACCGACTTCAAACAACTTCAATGGAAACGCCTCCAAGTCGGAATTGTACTTTGAAGAAGTTGTAGAAATATCGCAATTATTTTGCGAAAAACTGTAATGGAAACACAGCTTCTGTCTGTCTCTCTCTCTCTCTGTCTGTCTGTCTCTCTCTCTCGTCTTCGGTGCAGAAATTTAAGATCCGTATCGAGGACCCCCCGCGGCGTAAACACATGGTGTTCCTGGGCGGGGCCGTGCTGGCCGACATCATGAAGGACAAGGACAACTTCTGGCTGACGAGGGAGGAGTACGAGGAGAAAGGCGTGCGGGTGCTGGAGAAGCTGGGCGTCACCGTCAGATAAAAACAAAGGACAACAAACAACACAACACCCCCATCCCCCACATCCCTCTATCTACACCGTCACCTGTTGCTCACCTTGTCGTATCTGGACGCTCGACACCCTTTGTCCACGATGAACACACTTTCAACAGGAAGAAAGGGAGGAGTTTGGGGGATAGGTGGAGGTCGAGGTGGTGTCGGGGGCTGAGGGGAGGAGTTTGGGGGATAGGTGGAGGTCGAGGTGGTGTCGGGGGCTGAGGGGAGGAGTTTGGGGGATAGGTGGAGGTCGAGGTGGTGTCGGGGGCTGAGGGGAGGAGTTTGGGGGATAGGTGGAGGTGGTGTCGGGGGCTGAGGGGAGGAGTTTGGGGGATAGGTGGAGGTGGTGTCGGGGGCTGAGGGGAGGAGTTTGGGGGATAGGTGGAGGTGTCGGGGGCTGAGGGGAGGAGTTTGGGGGATAGGTGGCGGTGTCGGGGGCTGAGGGGAGGAGTTTGGGGGATAGGTGGCGGTGTCGGGGGCTGAGGGGAGGAGTTTGGGGGATAGGTGGAGGTGGTGTCGGGGGCTGAGGGGAGGAGTTTGGGGGATAGGTGGAGGTGGTGTCGGGGGCTGAGGGGAGGAGTTTGGGGAATAGGTGGAGGTGTCGGGGGCTGAGGGGAGGAGTTTGGGGGATAGGTGGAGGTGTCGGGGGCTGAGGGGAGGAGTTTGGGGGATAGGTGGCGGTGTCGGGGGCTGAGGGGAGGAGTTTGGGGGATAGGTGGAGGTGGTGTCGGGGGCTGAGGGGAGGAGTTTGGGGGATAGGTGGAGGTGGTGTCGGGGGCTGAGGGGAGGAGTTTGGGGGATAGGTGGAGGTGTCGGGGGCTGAGGGGAGGAGTTTGGGGGATAGGTGGAGGTGTCTGGGGCTGAGGGGAGGAGTTTGGGGGATAAGGCTGAAGAAGTGCTTAAAACTTGGGCAGGGAATGCCCAGACGATATCACAATATTTGCCCGCGATACGATGATATTGAGATTCAAACCGTTATTTAACTGCAGTAAAAAGTGATTGTATGTTTACACTTCCACTTCCTTGATTCCTCTGAAGTCAAACACATGGAGGGAACCTGGAGGATTATCTAGATTCATCTGAAGTCAAACACATGGACAGAACCTGGAGGATTATCTAGATTCATCTGAAGTTAAACACATGGACAGAACCTGGAGGATTATCTAGATTCATCTGAAGTCAAACACATGGACAGAACCTGGAGGATTATCTAGATTCATCTGAAGTCAAACACATGGACAGAACCTGGAGGATTATCTAGATTCATCTGAAGTCAAACACATGGACAGAACCTGGAGGATTATCTAGATTCATCTGAAGTTAAACACATGGACAGAACCTGGAGGATTATCTGGATTCATCTGAAGTCAAACACATGGACAGAACCTGGAGGATTATCTAGATTAATCTGAAGTCAAACACATGGACAGAACCTGGAGGATTATCTAGATTCATCTGAAGTCAAACACATGGACAGAACCTGGAGGATTATCTAGATTCATCTGAAGTCAAACACATGGACAGAACCTGGAGGATTATCTAGATTCATCTGAAGTCAAACACATGGACAGAACCTGGAGGATTATCTAGATTCATCTGAAGTTAAACACATGGACAGAACCTGGAGGATTATCTAGATTCATCTGAAGTTAAACACATGGACAGAACCTGGAGGACTGTCTAGATTCATTTGAAGTTAAACACATGGACAGAACCTGGAGGACTGTCTAGATTCATCTGAAGTTAAACACATGGACAGAACCTGGAGGATTATCTAGATTCATCTGAAGTTAAACACATGGACAGAACCTGGAGGATTATCTAGATTCATCTGAAGTCAAACACATGGACAGAACCTGGAGGATTATCTAGATTCATCTGAAGTCAAACACATGGACAGAACCTGGAGGATTATCTAGATTCATCTGAAGTCAAACACATGGACAGAACCTGGAGGACTGTCTAGATTCATTTGAAGTTAAACACATGGACAGAACCTGGAGGATTAT
The DNA here is from genome assembly GCF_964638095.1 of Poromitra crassiceps. Lineage (NCBI taxonomy): Eukaryota > Metazoa > Chordata > Actinopteri > Beryciformes > Melamphaidae > Poromitra > Poromitra crassiceps. The sequence continues at coordinate 62,221,223 of NC_139626.1, read as the reverse complement.
CTAGATTCATCTGAAGTTAAACACATGGACAGAACCTAGAGGATTATCTAGATTCATCTGAAGTCAAACACATGGACAGAACCTGGAGCACTATCTTGATTCATCTGTCTTGTTTTGTGTTGTGTGTTTTGAGTTAGAGTTTAAAGGTGTTGGAGAGCGTTTAAGGAGCTGGCGTTGGATGTCTTTGTGATGAAGACAGCCAAGGACTCCAATGTTTCTCCATGGAGAAGACAACACAACTTGTCATTCCACTTGCGTCAATGTGCCGTGGGTTCAGGTCCAGTAAGGATCATTAGCTGCTTCTTTCTTTCTTTTTCTTCCTTTCTTTCTTTCTTTCTTTCTTTCTTGTCTGTTATTTTAAATTTTCCTAATCAGTGCTTTTGGTTTCAGTGGAGACCAGGTTTTGCCTTTTCTGTGAGGGACTGTTATTTGTAATCCTTCGTCTTATTGGCTGCTTTTGTTTTATTGCATCATTCCCTGTGTTCAACAGCATCATGGCTGCTGCGGTATTCACTGAAGATGAATGTGTGGCTTTGGGATATCAGGGGACAGTGATTTGTGGGGAAACTGAAATAATATTTGTAGTATTAATAAGAAGAATCTGGTGTCAGTAAACGGAGACCACATCAAAGCTGGTATTTGTGGTTTCCGCTTGGTTCTCATGTATATCGGAGGCACTTGAGCCTGACACATATATATATATATATATATATATATATATATATATATATATATATATATATATATATATATATATATATAGCCTATACATACTTTTCTCATTCCTTTTCACAAAATGGTCATCCAGTGCCAAGTACAGTTATTCTAGCTGGATCTTATTTTTGGTCGTCCATTTTATGTTTCTCTTGTTTGTTTATAGCATAACTGCCAACTGCTGATTTAAATAAAGAAAGTGATTTGTAAACGCCTGGTGTTGCTGTGTTCTGCATGAACAGAGCTGCTGACGGAAGGGCCTACCACATAGACCCTATGAATATATGGGCGTAGCTACCGTCGGCGTCATGTCACCCATTGGTTTTTGGACTCGCGTTTTGAAGCCTCGAGGCTAGCATTGTCACTGTCGCCATCTTGGTTATGTGGAGCCGGAAGTGACGTAAATTTGGACGAGACCCGCAGCACCTGTTACTCGTGCGTGATTCCTGCTGTTCGTGCGTGATTCCTGCTATTCGTGCGTGATTCCTGCTATTCGTGCGTGATTGGCGATCTGCGCGATCACTGGACAGGCGATCTCTCAATCACACCCCAATACATAGTCTACTTTTTACTAAATGGTAAATGGCCTGCATTTATATAGCGCTTTTATCCAAATCACTTTACAGTCAGTAGGTACATTCACCCATTCATACACCGATGGCGGCAGGCTACCACGCAGGGTGCAAGGAGGCGGGAATCGAACCACCGACCTCTTTTATCCAAAGCGATTAGTGGACGACCCGCTCTACCTCCTGAGCTACAGCCGCCCTTTTACTATTTACTTTTTTTTTTACTATTACTATTTTGCTTGAAATGGGACGATTATTAACAAAATGAGACTTGAAACTGGCGATTGAGACCATAAAACTCATTAGGAAAGTGTTTACTGAGGTCATAAATCAAGTGAGATTTATGGTCCTTTTCCCATTCATTTCTATGTAATTGGACTTCTTTTTGCAGCCAGTGGAGTCGCCCCCTGCAGGCCCGTCAAAAGATTCAAAACCTCTGGATTGGCTTCACAAATGGAGCTACGAGCTACGAGCTACGAGCCCCTTGGCCTACAATAGCGATTCTAACAGTTAAAATGACCATGTGTCGAAGTAAGCGCTGCAGATTTGCACAGGTCATACCCTATACTCCTCTCCCCTCTCAGACGTTTGTGCACCCCCTTGTGGCCAGATGAAAAAAATAATGGAATTTCTACATGTAAACGATTTTAACAAAATCGAATATATATATATATATGAAGAGAAAGGAGAGTCCCCACGCACAGCCAGTGGAAAGATCAGGTGCTGGTAGGTTGCAGGTACAAGGCATAAAACAAAAGAAGGTACCACCGCACACTGAAGTCAGGATTTAACTGAGATTTAATCAGCAAACGACGCGTTTCGGGGAGGATACTGCCCCCTGTTGGGTATGTTGGTAATAACAGGGGAGGATACTGCCCCCTGCAGGGTATGTTGGTAATAACAAGGGAGGATACTGCCCCCTGTTGGGTATGTTGGTAATAACAGGGGAGGATACTGCTCCCTGCTGGGTATGTTGGTAATAACAGGGGAGGATACTGCTCCCTGCTGGGTATGTTGGTAATAACAGGGGAGGATACTGCTCCCTACTGGGTATGTTGGTAATAACAGGGGAGGATACTGCTCCCTGCTGGGTATGTTGGTAATAACAGGGGAGGATACTGCCCCCTGCTTGGTATGTTTGTAATAACAGGGGAGGATACTGCCCCCTGCTGGGTATGTTGGTAATAACAGGGGAGGATACTGCCCCCTGCTGGGTATGTTGGTAATAACAGGGGAGGATACTGCCCCATGCTGGGTATGTTGGTAATAACAGGGCAGGATACGGCCCCCTGCTGGGTATGTTGGTAATAACAGGGGAGGATACTGCTCCCTGCTGGGTATGTTGGTAATAACAGGGGAGGATACTGCCCCCTGCTGGGTATGTTGGTAATAACAGGGGAGGATACTGCTCCCTGCTGGGTATGTTGGTAATAACAGGGGAGGATACTGCCCCCTGCTGGGTATGTTGGTAATAACAGGGGAGGATACTGCCCCCTGCTGGGTATGTTGGTAATAACAGGGGAGGATACTGCCCCCTGCTGGGTATGTTGGTAATAACAGGGGAGGATACTGCCCCCTGCTGGGTATGTTGGTAATAACAGGGGAGGATACGGCCCCCTGCTGGGTATGTTGGTAATAACACGGGAGGATACGGCCCCCTGCTGGGTATGTTGGTAATAACAGGGGAGGATACTGCTCCCTGCTGGGTATGTTGGTAATAACAGGGGAGGATACTGCTCCCTGCTGGGTATGTTAGTAATAACATGGGAGGATACTGCCCCCTGCTGGGTATGTTGGTAATAACACGGGAGGATACTGCTCCCTGCTGGGTATGCTCCCTGCTGGGTATGTTGGTAATAACAGGGGAGGATACTGCCCCCTGCTGGGTATGTTGTTAATAACAGGGGAGGATACTGCTCCCTGCTGGGTATGTTGGTAATAACAGGGGAGGATACTGCTCCCTGCTTGGTATGTTGGTAATAACAGGGGAGGATACTGCCCCCTGTTGGGTATGTTGGTAATAACAGGGGAGGATACTGCTCCCTGCTGGGTATGTTGGTAATAACAGGGGAGGATACTGCTCCCTGCTGGGTATGTTGGTAATAACAGGGGAGGATACTGCCCCCTGCTGGGTATGTTGGTAATAACAGGGGAGGATACTGCTCCCTGCTGGGTATGTTGGTAATAACAGGGGAGGATACTGCCCCCTGCTGGGTATGTTGGTAATAACAGGGGAGGATACTGCCCCCTGCTGGGTATGTTGGTAATAACAGGGGAGGATACTGCCCCCTGCTGGGTATGTTGGTAATAACAGGGGAGGATACTGCCCCCTGCTGGGTATGTTGGTAATAACAGGGGAGGATACGGCCCCCTGCTGGGTATGTTGGTAATAACACGGGAGGATACTGCTCCCTGCTGGGTATGTTGGTAATAACAGGGGAGGATACTGCTCCCTGCTGGGTATGTTGGTAATAACAGGGGAGGATACTGCTCCCTGCTGGGTATGTTAGTAATAACACGGGAGGATACTGCCCCCTGCTGGGTATGTTGGTAATAACACGGGAGGATACTGCTCCCTGCTGGGTATGCTCCCTGCTGGGTATGTTGGTAATAACAGGGGAGGATACTGCTCCCTGCTGGGTATGTTGGTAATAACAGGGGAGGATACTGCCCCCTGCTGGGTATGTTGGTAATAACAGGGGAGGATACTGCCCCCTGCTGGGTATGTTGGTAATAACAGGGGAGGATACGGCCCCCTGCTGGGTATGTTGGTAATAACAGGGGAGGATACTGCCCCCTGCTGGGTATGTTGGTAATAACAGGTGAGGATACTTCTCCCTGCTGGGTATGTTGGTAATAACAGGGGAGGATACTGCTCCCTGCTGGGTATGTTGGTAATAATAGGGGAGGATACTGCCCCCTGCTGGGTATGTTGGTAATAACAGGGGAGGATACTGCTCCCTGCTGGGAATCAAGATTCACAGAGAACCAAGGAGAGCTCCAAAAAACGTACCAAAGAAGAGCGAGGTGAAGTACGGATCCTTTCTTGGGACTGTAGTGCCTCCTTGTGGTGATTTGTCTGTCTCTACAGTGTCTTTTATTATTTCAGCTTTTATGTGATTTGCAGAGCAGTGAGAGCATTCCCTCAAAGTCACAACTTCCTGTTTCTGCAGAAAGAAAGGCAGGAAACAGGTGGGCCAGTGGAGACGAGGAAGTTAAAAGAGGTTAGCACAGACTGTGTGCAGGGAGGCTGCAGAGCATTGCTTCTGTTATAGCCTAGTCTATCACAGACAGCTGCTGTGTGCAGGGAGGCTGCAGAGCATTGCTTCTGTTATAGACTAGTCTATCACAGACAGCTGCTGTGTGCAGGGAGGGTGCAGAGCATTGCTTCTGTTATAGTCTAGTCTGTCACAGACAGCTGCTGTGTGAAGGGAGGCTGCAGAGCATTGCTTCTGTTATAGCCTAGTCTATCACAGACAGCTGCTGTGTGCAGGGAGGGTGCAGAGCATTGCTTCTGTTATAGTCTAGTCTGTCACAGACAGCTGCTGTGTGAAGGGAGGCTGCAGAGCATTGCTTCTGTTATAGCCTAGTCTATCACAGACAGCTGCTGTGTGCAGAGAGGCTGCAGAGCATTGCTTCTGTTATAGCCTAGTCTATCACAGACAGCTGCTGTGTGCAGAGAGGCTGCAGAGCATTGCTTCTGTTATAGCCTAGTCTATCACAGACAGCTGCTGTGTGCAGAGAGGCTGCAGAGCATTGCTTCTGTTATAGCCTAGTCTGTCACAGACAGCTGCTGTGTGCAGGGAGGCTGCAGAGCATTGCTTCTGTTATAGCCTAGTCTATCACAGACAGCTGCTGTGTGAAGGGAGGCTGCAGAGCATTGCTTCTGTTATAGCCTAGTCTATCACAGACAGCTGCTGTGTGCAGAGAGGCTGCAGAGCATTGCTTCTGTTATAGCCTAGTCTATCACAGGGTATCTGCTTATCTCACAATATGAGTCAATATGCCATAATGGGCTGCACAATGTAACAAACAGAAGTTCTGTTGATTTGTGAACCATAAATCTTTGTAGCGATGTCATTGGCTGCTGGAATGTAAACAACAATTTAAAAATGTCAATACAAAGTGACAATAATAAGTTGGATCATTTGGATAGAGAGCTTGTGAAACTGCTGGTCAAGAGTGTCATTAGTGATTATGACATCACAATAACATGGAGCTGATGTCAGCATTCATGTTCCTCCTGACACAATACAGATTGTCACATGTTTGTATTGAGATATAATTTTTGATACATCATCTGTAGTCTATCAGGATCCATTGTACCATGAATAGCAAACTGTATGCACAATACTGGTATGTGTCCCTGTTGTTCCTGAGCTGGATAGCAGTTAGTGTAATATGCATAAAAATAGTTTTACTCTTTTTTCTTTCTTTTTTTGGTCCTCCAAATAGTTTGTCTTTAGGAAAGTCATATTCCTATTGTGATGTAGTGTGCCTCTAGGTACGTAGGTAGGTTAGTTAGGTAGTTAGGCTATAATGTTTTATCCCACATGAGGATGAGGTGCGTGCGGCTCTGCGGACAGAGGTTGTTTGAAAGTTAAAGGAGAATTTTGGTATTTTTCAACCTCGAACCTATTTTCATCACTTTTTATGTCAAAGTACATTGAGTTTTTTGTGTGTTTTTTAAAGCAGCTACGAGCAACTTTTTCGATTGTTATTAAACAGTATAATTACAATATTGATGCATCACATCTTACCTATAATAGTAGCTGAGACCAAAGCCGTGTGAATCGGAGATTGCTCCCTTAGATGATTATTAAGTCTATGTCTGTCTAAACTCGCGTCAACAGGGGGCTCTCTCTCTCTCTCTCCTTACCGCCGGACCGGATAAACGCGGAAGTGAAACCCGGAAGTGAAACGCAGCTGCCTGCCTTCACCTGTTTGCGCTGCCTAGCAACATAGCATAAACAATGTGAACGCCACGCATACTCTCGCGAACATCTCTCGTTATATTCTAACAGGTTTTTTGGAAGTTATTTTGTGGTCATGGCCGAAGTGGCTACTGCAAACCGTTTCATTTCACTTCCTGATCTTCCCTGGCCACAGACAGACTAACACTGGCCGATTCACTCGGGCTTCAAGCGAGACTACTCTGCGTTGGTCTTGTCTACTATTAGAGGTAAGATGTGATGCATTGATATTAAATTTATACTGTTTAATAACAATCGAAAAAGTTGCTCGTAGCTGCTTTAAGGTGTGTCTGTCTGAGTCTGCAGCCTGCCAACCGACACATCCCTGACTGCATCAGTACCAGAAGCTACTGTATGATGGTATTATTGGAGCTAAAATTCTACAGCCCCTAGAGGTTGGTACTAAAAAGACAGTTGTGAATTGTGAAAATTCTAATAATAATGTCACAAAAATGTTTAAGAGGCTGTTTCTGACTGCAGAAATCCACATTTTATGTCCATGAATCAATTAATGCTGCGAGGCGGCATTACAGACAGAAAGGTAGGAGGCCTGCAGAGTTTCATAAAAATATATTATCCTTGTCACTTTGATACAACAGGGTACTTTGCATAGAAAAAACACACCCAATGCAATGGATGGGTTAGCGCCAACAAAAAACAGATGCAAGACTTTTTGTTCAGATGCACATTTTTTTATTTTTTTTATTCAAGCTATCAGCATACAACAACATATTTCGGCAGAGTGCCTTCATCAGAGCATCATACAAACACTCTTTTATATTTACACAAATCATCCCCACCTGCGTAGGGGGGCACAATCAATACAAGCTATAAAAATAAACATGTTTTAATAGATAATAGAAAATATCACACTTCAAAGAAAATATCACACTTCAAAGAAAATATCACACTTCATAGAAAATAGCAATGAGATCATTATATCATCTCGGCATAGAAGGTAACAGAGAAACCATCTAGCCTACATGAACATCAGCTCTAGCAAGTCCCTGGGGCTGGTTGCACAAAGCACCTTAAGTTAAGATTTTCCAGAGTCCGAGTTAAGGTGTCCAGAAAATAAAATTGGCTGCACAAAACCCCCTTAAATCTTGTGCTTACATTTTCCTTCAAATGTGTAACCTTATGGAGACAATATAAGGGGGTTTTGTGCAACTAATCTTATTTTATGGACACCTTAACTCGGACTCTAAGGAAAATCTTAACTTCAGGTGCTTTGTGCAACCGACCCCATATTTAGAATAAACCATAATCCCCTGATACTTGAGCTGATGTGTAGCCATATTGGTGGATACTTAATCGATCATTCCTGATTAGCCAATATAGTCCCTTGAGCTGATGTTCATATAGATCAGTGGTTCTCAACTGCTCTAGACTCATGACCTGCATTTTTCCTTAGTCATTAAGTCACGACCCAAATTTCAGATTTTTTTTTACACTTAGCCTATATGCTTTTTAAACACATTTAAACCGGTGATGCTCACAGCTAGCATGACATGTTTGGTACCAATGGATGCCTTAGGCCTTCTAGTTTCAGAGGATAGCATATCTGCCTTTAAAAATGAGCCTTCTACAGCCTCTGAAAGACAGCAATGTTGGCCGTGAACGCCGGCCTCAGCAAGGAGTAGAAGAACTTTTTTTCATGCATACATCCATGACCCACTCAAAACGGCCCCGCGACTGACTTTTGGGTCCAGACCCACCAGTTGAGACCCACTACATGGTTTTATTCATCCTTAATAGGCTGGGATAAGTTGTTACCTTAAGTGCCAGTTCATAAATGAGTAGCTATGTATTTATTAATATTTATAGTTTATGTACAACAACAAATCATTTATAAAACATGAGTAAATAATCAGTTCTACCTAAAATACAACGTCTGTATATTTTCATATATCATCATTAACTGACTGCTTGTGAATGGCTTATAAATGAAAATGAATTAAGTGTTAATAAAAATACTAAGTATTACAGCTGTATTTAGCATCTATGAACACTTTAATTACTCCACTTGAATCAAACTCAGGTTTTGAATAGAGACACATTCTCCTGAGCTGACCTGCGTTGATGAGCAAAACACATGAAGCTATGTGGCTGTTTATGAAACATATTTATATATATACAATACATTGATGTTGTTCACTAACTAGTGGTTCAAGCCAAGTGTTTTTTCCCCCTAATTTGAATTATTTAAAATATGTTTTCCCTGAAAGCTTTTTAAGGTTTTTACCTCTCAACATCAAGTACATAGCCAGAGGGCCTTGAGAAACTCTTTGTAATCATTTTCCAGCAACATAAACAATATGGCCGACATGAGCCAACATGAGCTTCCTCATGGGCGTGGCCTAATACAAAACCATCCATAACTCAACGACCATTGGCACAATCCACACAACAAAACTTTGTCTACTTAAGGAAATCGTGTTTTCTTTTTAAATGCTTGTTTCACAAATCTGATAGTGGCAGTTCTTTGTATGTACATCAAACACATATATAGCCTATAAGAAAGTTACTGGTGCACATCCAAAGGGAGGTGCAGGTCACAGCAAGATAAATCCAAGGAACTAACGACCAAGGAACCAACGTGCTTCATCAGGTTCGAACCTGATGAAGCACGTCTGCGAAATGCGTTGTTCTCAATAAATCAAGTCTTTTTGACAAATTTTGGTCATCATCTTTGGAGTGTGCGATCTACATTATGGACTTGTTCCTGATTAGCTGCTGTCTTATTTAGTTCCTTACATATATAGCCTACTCATGGTTTTGTATCTGTTGAGGAGCTATTTCTGACGAATTTTACAACATTTATGGGGCTGGGGAACTGTTAGTTTCAGGATTACTTATAAGGTCTGATATGGCTTATTGCAGGTTTAAAATCAACCCATATGGGGCGCTACAAAGGTCACAAAACTGCATCTCCTAATCTAATCATTGAAATTGCATGAAATGTGTTTGTACAATCAGTTCCCATGATGTGTATTCAGACTGTGTCTGAAGCCATTTCCGTAATCTCTTCTCATCCAGTTACTATTTACCTTGTTTTCAACGACTTTAACGTCTCTGCTAGGCCTACCATTTATCTTGTTTTCAACGACTCAAACAAAGACCCTGCCTCTGATTGGTTGGGTTTAGGAATGAGGAGTGGTGATCGGTTGGGTTTAGGCATGAGGAGTGGTGATTGGTTGGGATTAGGGTAAGAATATCAGGGTAAGCCAATCAGAGGCAGAGTAGGGCGTTCAGAGGAAGAGTAGGGTGGGTCTTACCTAGACGGAGACGTGGTGTCCATAATAACCCACTCAACATCCTGTTTCAACAGGAAATAAGACCACAACATTTTATACAAATACAAAATAATTGTCTTGTTTCATCTAATGCAGCTACTCTGGCATCTCAGCACTCTGCTACTCTCTAGTCTGTGAGAGTAGAGTGTGTTTGGTCCTGGTCCATGGTGGCTGGACTGAGGTTCTGGTAGGTGGGGTCTGAATCCAGAGTATCGTATATTTGGTCCTGGTCCATGGTGGCTGGAATGAGGCTCTGGTAGGTGGGGTCTGGCTGGGAACTGGAGGCTGCAGCAGAGTTCACACTCTGCAACAAACAATGTGAAGTTCAGCAAGGTGACAACAAGGCAGGACAGCATGGTAGCCATGGAAACAGTCCTCCATCTTGCATGTATCCTACTAGCCTGACATCACATCCTGTTTCGTTCTGCAGATCAGTCTGGCCTGCAGCCCCGCCCCCAGCGATGTCCAGAAATGACTAAGTGCACGGACCAATCAGGGACCTGCCTCGTAGTTGACAATGGTACAAGAACAAGAGTATGCACCAGTACGTTTCTGCCCTTCTTCCGAGTGGATTTGGATTTGATTTGGCGACGCTGATTGGCTGAAGGAGTTGTCTGTCAACAGGGACGCTTCTAGCTAGTGGCCAGTGAAATCCCCCCTGAAAAGAAGTGAAGTTCAAGTTCAAGTTCAGCTTTATTGTCATTAAAGCAATACACAAGGTACGGCAGAAACGAAATGACGATTGCATCTAGCCCACAAATAGTGCATTTCAAGAGAAGTACTGACAACCAACAATAAAGGTAGTAAATTAAAAATAAAGTGCTTTAGGGAAATTGTTGCACATGCTAAAGAGCTTTTTAAAAACAGCATAAATAAATAAAAAATAGCCTACTCTAATTTAAAAACTAAATTAAAAACAAACATTAAAAAGTACCAACGATGGTAGAGAAGGTCATAATAAAGTCTCTGTTTACCAACTATGGTAGTGTGTGAGGGATCAAAGAGTCCAAGTCCGAGTGTGTGTGAAGATGCTGATATCATATGAAACGAGAAGACCTAAGGCCTCCATTGCTAACAACCATGTCATGCTAGCTTGAATTTGTATAACCTTCACAAATAACCTTCACAGATTTAGGCTCAATCTTGGTAAAAACCAGTCTA
>NC_139626.1:62185510-62205510 GCF_964638095.1 Poromitra crassiceps | reverse complement strand
GTTTGACCGTCGACACCTGAAAGATGAAAGAGTTTTTAAACATCACTGTTAGAATGACATCTTTTAAATACATGCAGTCATGCTACAGTGCATTAGGTAAAGGTGTCCAGCAGGTGGCGCTATGTTAGTGACACACTGTGGAGTAAACTCACACACTGCAGGAGAGCGAAACTCCTCAAGTCCTTTTACAGCACAGGAATAGCTGTATTCAGGATCAAAGTAGGCTGTATAAGAAGAAGTTTCTTCCTTCTGTCTGTATCCATCCATGTACCAGATGAAGGAAGGACGAGCAGCTAGAAGACATCTGCTGACACACTTCACATCTACCACCTGATGTCCATATGTAGGATGAGGTCTGACTGTTGATGTGTCCACCTGCACCTGGAGATCTGATATGTGAACATGGAACAGAAATGTCATTAGAGACTAAACATTAAATCTCACACGCACGCACGCACGCACGCACACACACACACACACACACACACACACACACACACACACACACACACACACACACACACACACACACACACACACACACACACACACACACACACACACACCGGCCTGATGAGTGATGACCAGTTCTGAGGGGGGAAGGGGGAGGGGCACCTCGCGCGCTCGCTTTCTCTCTCTCCCTCTCGCGCACGCATTCCCTTTCAGCTTTCACGTAAACTCGCTCTACCGAACTCTCTCTCTCTCTCTCTCTCTCTCTCCCTGTCTGTCTGTCTGTCTGTCTGTCTGTCTGTCTCTCTCTCTCTCTCTCTCTCTCTCCCTGTCTCTCTCTCTGTCTCTCTGTCTCTCTCCCTCCCTCTCTCTCTCCCAGTTCAATTCAATTCAAAGGGCTTTATTGGCATGATAAGGTGCATCTTACATTGCCAAAGCACATTAGCAACACTTAGCAGTTACAAAGAATCAAAAACAGAAAACAAGACATTTTGTTACCCAGTAACATAAATCACAAAATCTGAAGATATTCAAAGAGGAAGAGAAAAGAAAATTAAATGGAATGTGATAAGATAGACTATAATAGAAGACCATTGTTGACTGGAATCTATTCAGAATAATAACAGAACTGTAATAAACGGGCAGTTAAATGGCGATAGTGCAAAATAGTGAGCAATTACAGCATATTAACAAAAATTCACAGAATCTGTAAATAACCGTTGTTATTTTGAAATCTTCAGAATAGAGTGAAAAACAAAACAAAGCAAAAAAGAATAAAATATAATAGAATAAGATAGAATAGAATAAAATATTCTCTCTCTCTCTCTCTCTCTCTCTCAACTGAGAGTTAACCCGCCTCCCCGTGTGTGTGTGTGTGTGTGTGTGTGTGTGTCCGTCTGTCTATCTGTCTCTCTCTTTCCTCTCTCTCTCCCCCTCTCCTTCTCTCTCTCTCTCTCTCTCTCTCTCTCTCTCTCTCTCTCTCTCTCTCTCTCTCTCTCTCAGCAGCAGATACAATTCAAGTCCTGAATCTGTGGATTTTGATGTGCATTTTTTAAATGTCTGTTTGTGAAAAGAAAATAGAATTAGAAAAAAGAGAAGAAATCAAAACATGAAGCATGAGGCTGTGATTAGGTGACTTTTGTATTGTAATAAAATCACATGTTTTCAGATGAGGTGGTGCTGATGATAATAATAATATAAAAGCATAAGTTCCACCATAATGTTACTAAGTCCGTATATGTTCTAAACTCTCAATATTTGAATAGACGCCTAACCAAAACACAATGTTTATTACAGATTTATGACTAGGAGGCGGCTGTAGCTCAGGAGGTAGAGCGGGTCGTCCACTAATCGCTTTGGATAAAAGAGGTCTGTGGTTTGATTCCCGCCTCCTCCAGTCTGCATGTCGAAGTGTCCTTGGGCAAGATACTGAACCCCAAATTGCTCCTGCTGGTGTGCCAGCACCCTGCGTGGCAACCTGCCACCATCGGTGTGTGAATGGGTGAATGTACTGACTGTAAAGCGCTTTGGATAACGGCGCTATATAAATGCAGGCCATTTACCATTTACCATTTACCATAAAAACTTGACACAGTGCTGATAACCTACTATTTTATTATATAAAATAACTGCCCTCTCAGTCACTTGATTGTGGAGCTGTTTGTAACTGAAGTAAAAAATGGTCTGATCAAGAAGTTACCTGTAACAGTCAGATTAACTCCAGGTGAAGCAGTGGAGCTCCCAGCTGGATGGTTTGTTGTGAAGCTGAACTTGTACACAGCTGAGTCTCTCTCTCTCAGGTCTGTGATTCTCAGGCTGCAGTTCTTCGGATCACCACCATACTCCACATGACCTGCATACTCTGAGTCTGTTGTCACATCCACAGGTTCACCACCCTCCTCTTTAGACCACAACGTCTTCTTCACTGTGACAGGAAGGTCATCTAGGTAGGCTGGGTGTGTGTAGGAGCAGAGTATGTCCACTGTAGATCCTTTGATGGCACAGATCTCAGTAGGAGTGTAAGTCACTCCCCAGTCATCCTGAGGCTGTACCACTGTAACACAGAGCACAAACCACATCACATTGACAAACACATTACAGGATAGGGCTGTAATAATAATAATAAGATATATATATATATATACATATATATATATTTATATATATATATATATATATATATATATATATATATATATATATATATATATATATATATATATACCGTAAATTCCGGACTATAAGGCGCACCGGTGTATAAGCCGCACCTTCAAAGGTGACTATTTTTTTCTTATATAAGCCGCACCGGACTATAAGCCGCGGGTGTTTTAATGGTATTTTTATTTATTTTTTACAGTGCACACAGTGTCCGCGGTGTGGTGAAAAGAGGGCAAGAGAGGAAATTAAAACAGAAGTGGATTTATAGTTAGAAAGAGTGCTAAAGAAGAGAGAATTCCGTTTTTTATTTTAGTTACTCACAGTACTATTGACCAGTCCAACTCAAAAGATATTCGGCAGTTTCACTTTGAGCTCTTGTTCCGCCGCTGTCCATCAATGGTTATGACGAGTCTCGCTGGGTACAGTACGCCAAAGCGATATCCATTGACTTTAACTCATTCACTGCCAATATCTGACTGGCATTTTTGGCACAGGCCAAGTATTTCCATAATGTTTGGTCATCTTTCAAGACCCACAGTAAATTCTGTACTAGGACTACAGTGATGTCCAATACCTCGAAATGAAGATCTAAGTCTCTACTTTCACCCCCAAAAAGAAAGTTAGCTTTTAGCATGTTCTGTACTCTACTTATAACCCTTTTTATACACCCCATGTTCACCAAAAAAGCCTGTCTGGGAAGAGAAAAGGGAGAAAAAAGCATTTTTGTAAAAGGGCACAATCTCAGGCATAACTCACTCTCAATTCTTTTATTTTGAACTGTATTGACATCAGACATGTAAATATTATTCGTTAGGACACAAATGACAAAAAAAAATAAATATATATATATATATACACACATGAAGTGCTTTTTTTTTACATTCAACAATACAGTTTACTCGGTGTGAGTGTGCAGACAGACAGACAGACAGACAGACAGACAGACACACCGACAGACAGACAGACAGACAGACAGACAGACACACACACACACACACACACACACACACACACACACACACACACACACACACACACACACACACACACACACACACACACACACACACACACGATCCCCCTTTTAGATTTCTAACCCAACATAGGATAAGCAATAACCACGCCCTGTGGCGCTGGGATTGGCCAGGAGCAACACTGGAGGGCGAGCAGCCCAAGAGCTCTTGAGAAGGACAGCGGGCTGCTGTGAGTGCCTTCTGCCCGCTGCTGCCTAGCTGTTCCTGTGTTTATTTTGATTTGTTCTGGTACACCGTCCTCGTCCATGTCTCCCTGTCATATCTATGATCGTTCCCGTTTTCCCCTCGGCTATTCAACACGTCCTCACCGCCCTCGCAAACTGATCGATCATTTCCTCATTCCTCCGATGATCAAACACATCTCTTGATTACTTTCTCCCGTTTTCTCCTGGCTGGCACAGAGGAAGGCGACTCCAGCTCGGCGTTTCAATGTTTCTCCTGTCTGCACAAGGAAGCGTTACCCGTTCTCTGCATTTCCTCTTGCATCAATTTCAAAACAACAGCTGCGGTATGTGTTTGATCGCGTGCTGTCGGCTACCCTTTGAAGGCAGGGACCTGTGTCTGTGTGACAGGCTGGGCAAGTGTTTGCTGCAGGCGCTGCACCAATAAAAACAAAAACACGTCAAACACGTCCTTGGCGGGGAAGGCCATTGCTGATAACACGTCAAAGACGTCATTGGCGGTGAATGAGTTAACCTTTTCGATGATGCTGTTGTATGTTGCGCGTTTCTGTTGTACCAACGCGGAGAGGTCCTGCCGGACGAAAAAGCGCGTACCCTCCCAGGTGAGGGGCTTCTTCCCCGCAGCCTGGAGGATGAGTTGACGGTCGGGCCAGCGGAGTAGGCAGATGAAGATGGCCCTCGGTGGCAGGCCGGGGTCTGGACGTGGCCGAGGCGCCCGGTGTGCCCTGTCCACCTCTGGTGGTTTCTCGCCTTCCTTCAGGTCCAGGATGTAACACAGGATTTTGCCACGAAAGCGTCCATGTCACCAATCTCAGCTCCCTCTTTTACATTGATCAGGCGAATGTTATTTCTTTTACTCCTGCTGATTAAGTCATCAACCTGCGTGTGCAGGGTTTTGATTTGTTTTTGCATTTTATCCACTTTCGGACTCACTGTGTTGTTTTTGTCCTCCAGTGCGCTGATGCGCTTTTCCGCATTATAAACTCTGTTCACGCCACGGTTGCCTTATTTTCTTTAGTGAGTGAGTGGATGGACTTCTGCACGTTTTCAAACTTGTTTTCAAGCTGCTCAAACCTCTGAGCGATGTCGGACTTAATCGATAGTGTTTCACGGAGTAAAAGTTTAGCCCAAGCCGTGTATCTCCAGCCTCCAGCAGGTGAGTCATTTCCTCATTCATGGCGGTGATTGCTTCGTCTTTTTCTTTCTGCTTACCTGTGTTGTGTTATGTTATGTTATGTTATGTTGTTAAAAGAGGGCAAGAGAGGAAATTAAAACAGAAGTGGATTTATAGTTAGAAAGAGTGCTAAAAAAGAGAGATTTTTTTTTTTTTTGGAAAAAATCCATAGATAAGCCGCACCGTTATATAAGCCGCAGGGGCCAAAAAAGGCCAAAAAACGGGAAAAAAGCCACGGCTTATAGTCCGGAATTTACGGTATACAGTATATCTAGGTGTCGTGATGCAGAATCAGATAGTTGACAGATAATCGTTGAATCGTTTGTTTAGATTTATGTTGACATTCAGATTTTAAAGCACTTTCTAAGTAAAAAAGAGGGACTTGATATTTATCTGACTGCTTGTATTACTGATGATAAAGTAGGCATGTGCAGTAATAATATAGAGATTTGAGGATGATACTTTGAGCTGTATCCAGATGCATCACAATGTATATTTAAGCAATATAGCATGAGAGCAAGTGTGTTGTGGAGAATATATCCCGCTGATAAGCTGTTATCCCACGAGGCCGCAGGCCGAGTGGGATAACAGCTTATCAGCGGGATATATTCCACAACACCACGCAGCTTGAGTGCTATATTGCTTTTATAAAACGGTTTCCAAGTATAATAATAATAATACTATAAGTCCGACTGGCATGGTATTCTGATAGAGTCAGTTGAAACACTACTGTAAGGCGGGACCTCTAGCAAGAAGATAGACGTGCGGGTGATTTGATTGGATCGTTCTGGAGACTGAAGTCGACATTGGCCAATCCTGGCGCTTGCTGAGAAGCTGAGAGCTTTTTGCAAAGCCCGACACCAGAGCCGTATGCCGACACCAAGTAACGTTACGTCTTATTTAGAAATGCGGGGTTAAGAGTGAGGGCGCGCGAGAGAGGGGTTAAGACATTAGCCCGCGTCTATTCTTGTACAAAACATCATTTTCTGCGAAGTATTAGTAAAGTTATAAGCGAAGATCGATTCACAAGGATCTGAAAGCTGTCTCCACCATTTTGTTTTTGAGGTACTTTTAGTAAGAGAGTTGCGCCATCATGCGTCCATAATGACTCATTGTACAAAGACTTGAAGGACTAGTGACCCTCCATACAGCAGATCAGGAGAAAGCTGTTTGGCTCGAGCGCAGCGCTGCCTTTTAGTAAGAGAGTTGCCATGGCAACCAATAACCCATGGCCATGGGTTATTGAACTCGGTTACTGGAATTATACAATGGCTGTGAACCAATCAGATTGCTTGATTTGAGAGAGCCGTTTTATAATTAAGCAATATAGCATGAGAGCAAGTGTGTTGTGGCGAATATATCCCCCTGATCAGCTGTTATCCCACGAGGCCGCAGGCCGAGTGGGATAACTACTGAGCAGGGGGATATATGCCACAACACACGCAGCTCGAGTGCTATATTGCTTTTATAAAACGGTTTCCAAGTATGATAATAATATAATAATAATAATACTATAAGTCCGACTGGCCTGGTATTCTGATAGAGTCAGTTGAAACGCTACTGTAAGGCGGGACCTCTAGCAAGAAGATAGACGTGCGGGTGATTTGATTGGATCGTTCTGGAGACTGAAGTTGACATTGGCCAATCCTGGCGCTTGCTGAGAAGCTGAGAGCTTTCTGGAAAGCCGACAGGCAGCTCGAGCGCAGCGCTGCATTCTCAGCGCTTGCTGAGAAGCTGAGTGCTTTCTGCAAAGCCCGACACCAACTAACGTTACGGGGTTAAATGCGGGGTTAAATGCGGGGTTAACAGCCTTTTTTTTGCAAAGAAGACATTAGCCCGCATCTATTCTTGTACAAAACATAATTTTCTGCCAAGTATTAGTAAAGTTATAAGCGAAGATTGATTCACAAGGATCTGACAGCTGTCTCCGCCATTTGTTTTTTTTGAGGTAACCAAATGCTTTTACTTTACTTTACTTTACTTTACTTTACTTCATTTAGCAGACGCTTTTGTCCAAAGCGACTTACAGCATATTACAATATAGCATAAAAATACAGCAATAAAATGCAACAATAAACAACAATAAACAGAAACAAAAACGGGAACATAAAATACACACATCACTTTTCGGAGGGGCCCAGGAGTAGTTCGAAAAAGTGTGTTTTTAGTCTCCGGCGGAAAATGGCCAACGAGTCAGCCAGCATAACAGAGGGGGGGAGCTCGTTCCACCATTGAGGAGCCAGGGAGGAAAAGAGTCGTGAGTGGGCTAAGCGGCCCCCAGGGTCACGTAGTGATGGAGGGGCAAGGCGAGCTGTGCAGGTGGAGGAGCGGAGGGGACGGTTGGTTGTTTGAAAACTGACCAAAGATTGCAGATAGGTAGGGGCTGACCGGTGAACTGCCCGGTAGGCCAGTACAAGAGTCTTGAATTTAATGCGGGCTATAATTGGGAGCCAGTGGAGGTCGCGGAGAAGGGGAGTGACGTGAGAGAATTTAGGTAGATTGAACACCAGTCGGGCAGCTGCGTTCTGGATGAGCTGGAGGGATTGGAAGGCCGAGGCAGGTAGCCCCGCCATGAGAACATTGCAGTAATCAAGGCGGGAAAAAACAAGTGCCTGCACCAGAAGTTGAGTTGCCTCCCTAGTGAGAAATTTTCGGATTTTTCTGATATTGTACAGTGAGAACCTACATGAGCAGGCGGTTGCAGAGATGAAAGATGAGGTTGAGAGCTGATTATCTATAATTACACCTAGGTTTTTGACAGTTTTTGATGGCCGAACAGTGGTATTTTCTATGGTGATGGAAAGGTCTGTGAGAGGGCAGTTTTTTCCGGGGATGAAAAGAAGTTCCGTTTTGTCGAGATTGAGTTTTAGATGATGGGCGGTCATCCAGGTTAAAATGTCTTTGAGACACGCGGCTAGGCGTGCCTCAATTTGGGTATCGTCAGGGGGAAAAGAAAGAAAGAGTTGAGTGTCGTCGGCATAGCTGTGATAGGAAAACCCGTGAGAGGAGATTATGTGACCAAGGGACCTAACATACAGAAGAAATAGGAAGGGGCCGAGGACAGATCCCTGGGGGACACCCGTGTTCAGAGTGCATGATTTAGAGAGGGACCCACACCAGAGAACCTGAAGGGAACTCTGTTTTAGTAAGAGAGTTGCCATGGCAACCAATAACCCATGGCCATGGGCTATTGGACTCGGTTACGGGATTTATACAATGGCTGTGAACCAATCAGATTGCTTGATTTGAGAGAGCCGTTTTATAAGTACTAATATACATCATAGTCTCAGCAGAAACTATGATGTATATCTACTATTATAAAACGGCTCTCTCAAATCAAGCAATCTGATTGGTTCACAGCCATTGTATAATTCCAGTAACCGAGTTCAATAACCCATGGCCATGGGTTATTGGTTGCCATGGCAACTCTCTTACTAAAAGGCAGCTCTGCGCTCGAGCTCCGTGTTGGGCTTTCCAGAAAGCTCTCAGCTTCTCAGCAAGCGCCAGGATTGGCCAATGTCAACTTCAGTCTCCAGAACGATCCAATCAAATCACCCGCACGTCTATATTCTTGCTAGAGGTTGTTGCCTTGTGAATCGATCTTCGCTTATAACTTTACTAATACTTCGCAGAAAATGATGTTTTGTACAAGAATAGACGCGGGCTAATGTCTTAACCCCTCTCTCGCGCGCCCTCACTCTTAACCCCGCATTTCTAAATAAGACGTAACGTTACTTGGTGTCGGCATACGCTCTGGTGTCGAGCTTTGCAAAAAGCTCTCAGCAAGCGCCAGGATTGGCCAATGTCGACTTCAGTCTCCAGAACGATCCAATCAAATCACCCGCACGTCTATCTTCTTGCTAGAGGTCCCGCCTTACAGTAGTGTTTCAACTGACTCTATCAGAATACGATGCCAGTCAGACTTATAGTATTATTATTATTATATTATTATACTTGGAAACCGTTTTATAAAAGCAATATAGCACTCGAGCAGCGTGTGTTGTGGAATATATCCCGCTGATAAGCTGTTATCCCACTCGGCCTGCGGCCTCGTGGGATAACAGCTTATCAGCGGGATATATTCACCACAACACACTTGCTCTCGTGATATATTGCTTAAATATACATCATAGTCTCAGCAGAAACTATGATGTATATGTACTAATATACATCATAGTCTCAGCAGAAACTATGATGTATATGTACTAATATACATCATAGTCTCAGCAGAAACTATGATGTATATCTACTAATATACATCATAGTCTCAGCAGAAACTATGATGTATATGTACTAATATACATCATAGTCTCAGCAGAAACTATGATGTATAATACTAATATAGATCATAGTCTCAGCAGAGACTATGGCTGACGATGGTCTGAAGACCGAAACGTTCTTTTTTCTGTTTGTATCACTTGCCACTTTTTTTTGCACTATGGTGAATTAAAGCCGGATTTTTTGCATCCGTATGGCTCATTTTTTGAAAGTGTGCTTCTTCACTCTTTGTATATTAGCCTATATGAACGAAATGTCTAGTTACAGTAAGTGCAGGCTTTGGGATATATGGGGATATCCACTGCGTAACTGTGCGGCAGCCCTTTGATGTGTTTCAAATGGAATATCGTTTATAGATATTGAATCTGAACTTGTTCATCCTTGTTTTGTTTTTCCACTTGTCCAGAATTGCCTTCCCCCAGATGGATTATTTTCACTGTCATTTGTAGCATTGTGCTTTAGGAAGTCTGCCTTTCTTATCTCTACTTCCCCTTTTGCCCCTTTATGTCTCAGTAAAAGCACCCTGCACTCAGTCTTGTTCTATGTCTCAGTAAAAGCACCCTGCACTCAACGTGTTGGAAGCTGCTGTCACAGACGTGACGCTGTGGCTTTTAAGGGGGATGGACATGATCACACCTGTGAATACTTTTGGGCATAAACACGCCTATATGGAGGTTTCTGCTGAGGTGATGACAAGCGCAGCGGGGCAACACGACCACAATTAGTGTTGCGCGCAACGTTATTCAGGCGCAAAACGGGCGCTAACGCAGAATTACCGCCTTTGCGACGATAGAGCCCTATATATGACAATTTACTGACATAGTCAATGTGATGTATTATTAGTAGTAGTAGTAGTAGTAGTAGTATTTATTTATTTATTTATTTATTTATTTATTTATTTATTTTTTGAAGATCGCCCTTCCCCCCCATATTCTCACTAATTTCACTTAGCCAATTTTCCCCCTGCTCCACCCTCTGCTGATCTGGAGAGATCCACAGACTAGCACCATGCTTCCTCTGACACATGCGCAGTTGCCAGGCGCTTCTTTTTCACATGACAGCGGGGAGCTTCACCCGCAGGATCACGCTATTCCCACCAGTCCCCTTCTGCTCCAAACAGGCGCCCCGGATGACCAGGGGAGGCGCTAGTGTGCTACAGTGACCAGGACACATACCCCTAATCCGGCTTCACACCCACAGCCAAGCGTGCCTGTATGGATGCCCGACCAAGGTAACATAGGGGCATGAACCTGCGACCCTCGTGTTTGTAGGCAGGGAATCTACCACTACACTACCCGGACGCCCGGATGTGAAGTTGTTTAAAGGGGACCTACTATGTTTTTTTCTGGATTTCAGTTAAATACACATTTATGATATCAGATATCTATGGCTAAACATGGTCAACGTTTTACATGTTAGGTTAACATGTAGAAATGCTGCCTGTAAGTCAACAGCCAAGAAGCTGATTAACAGCTGAAGTGAGGGAGAAATTAGCTGTGCTGAAAAACAGCTAAAACTGAAATGGTAGAAGTGTGTGTTAGAGGGTACACAAAGGAGAATACTGTCACAGAGGAGTAAAGAGATGATTTACCATCTAAATAAACCAGAACATTTCACATTTGAGAAGCTGGAATCAGAGAATTAGGGCATTTTCCCTTAAAGAAATGGCTCAAAATGATTACCGTAATAGATCATCAAAATTGGCGATTAATGTAATATTTGGCAATCGATGAATTGACTAATGGTTGCAGCTCTTTATCAGTTTTTATCAAATGTATTTTTATGCATTT
This sequence comes from Poromitra crassiceps, assembly GCF_964638095.1. Classification (NCBI taxonomy): domain Eukaryota; kingdom Metazoa; phylum Chordata; class Actinopteri; order Beryciformes; family Melamphaidae; genus Poromitra; species Poromitra crassiceps. Next base: position 62,194,445 of record NC_139626.1, on the reverse strand, counting down.
TCAAAATATGTATTTGTATTTGTTGTGTTTGACATCAAAACTGTGCCACTCACAAGAGGAAAAACAAGCCAGTCACGCGCACTCACTAGCTGAGTGAACCTGAACAAGCTTACTCACACAAAGTCACTAGCTGAGTGAACCTGAACAAGCTTACTCACACAAAGTCACTAGCTGAGTGAAAACACCTGAACAAGCTTACTCACACAAAGTCACTAGCTGAGTGAAAACACCTGAACAAGCTTACTCACACAAAGACACTAGCTGAGTGAAAACACCTGAACAAGTTTACTCACACAAAGACACTAGCTGAGTGAAAACACCTGAACAAGCTTACTCACACAAAGACACTAGCTGAGTGAAAACACCTGAACAAGCTTACTCACACAAAGTCACTAGCTGAGTGAACCTGAACAAGCTTACTCACACAAAGACACTAGCTGAGTGAAAACACCTGAACAAGCTTACTCACACAAAGTCACTATAGCTGAGTGAAAACACCTGAACAAGCTTACTCACACAAAGTCACTAGCTGAGTGAAAACACCTGAACAAGCTTACTCACACAAAGTCACTAGCTGAGTGAAAACACCTGAACAAGCTTACTCACACAAAGTCACTAGCTGAGTGAAAACACCTGAACAAGCTTACTCACACAAAGTCACTAGCTGAGTGAAAACACCTGAACAAGCTTACTCACACAAAGTCACTAGCTGAGTGAAAACACCTGAACAAGCTTACTCACACAAAGACACTAGCTGAGTGAAAACACCTGAACAAGCTTACTCACACAAAGTCACTAGCTGAGTGAAAACACCTGAACAAGCTTACTCACACAAAGACACTAACTGAGTGAAAACACCTGAACAAGCTTACTCACACAAAGACACTAGCTGAGTGAAAACACCTGAACAAGTTTACTCACACAAAGACACTAGCTGAGTGAGAACACCTGAACAAGCTTACTCACACAAAGACACTAACTGAGTGAAAACACCTGAACAAGCTTACTCACACAAAGTCACTAGCTGAGTGAAAACACCTGAACAAGCTTACTCACACAAAGACACTAACTGAGTGAAAACACCTGAACAAGCTTACTCACACAAAGTCACTAGCTGAGTGAAAACACCTGAACAAGCTTACACACACAAAGTCACTAGCTGAGTGAAAACACCTGAACAAGCTTACACACACAAAGACACTAGCTGAGTGAAAACACCTGAACAAGCTTACTCACACAAAGTCACTAGCTGAGTGAAAACACCTGAACAAGCTTACTCACACAAAGACACTAACTGAGTGAAAACACCTGAACAAGCTTACTCACACAAAGTCACTAGCTGAGTGAAAACACCTGAACAAGCTTACACACACAAAGTCACTAGCTGAGTGAAAACACCTGAACAAGCTTACTCACACAAAGTCACTAGCTGAGTGAAAACACCTGAACAAGCTTACTCACACAAAGTCACTAGCTGAGTGAAAACACCTGAACAAGCTTACTCACACAAAGACACTAACTGAGTGAAAACACCTGAACAAGCTTACTGACACAAAGACACTAGCTGATTGAACCTGAACAAGCTTACTTATACACAAAGTCACTAGCTGAGTGAAAACACCTGAACAAGCTTACTCACACAAAGTCACTATAGCTGAGTGAAAACACCTGAACAAGCTTACCCACACAAAGTCACTATAGCTGAGTGAAAATACCTGAACAAGCTTACTCACACAAAGTCACTAGCTGAGTGAACCTGAACAAGCTTACTCACACAAAGTCACTAGCTGAGTGAACCTGAACAAGCTTACTCACACAAAGACACTAGCTGAGTGAAAACACCTGAACAAGCTTACTCACACAAAGACACTAGCTGAGTGAAAACACCTGAACAAGCTTACTCACACAAAGTCACTAGCTGAGTGAAAACACCTGAACAAGCTTACTCACACAAAGTCACTAGCTGAGTGAAAACACCTGAACAAGTTTACTCACACAAAGACACTAGCTGAGTGAAAACACCTGAACAAGCTTACTCACACAAAGACACTAGCTGAGTGAAAACACCTGAACAAGCTTACTCACACAAAGTCACTAGCTGAGTGAACCTGAACAAGCTTACTCACACAAAGACACTAGCTGAGTGAAAACACCTGAACAAGCTTACTCACACAAAGTCACTATAGCTGAGTGAAAACACCTGAACAAGCTTACTCACACAAAGTCACTAGCTGAGTGAAAACACCTGAACAAGCTTACTCACACAAAGACACTAACTGAGTGAAAACACCTGAACAAGCTTACTCACACAAAGACACTAGCTGAGTGAACCTGAACAAGCTTACTCACACAAAGTAACTAGCTGATTGAACCTGAACAAGCTTACTTATACACAAAGTCACTAGCTGAGTGAAAACACCTGAACAAGCTTACTCACACAAAGTCACTATAGCTGAGTGAAAACACCTGAACAAGCTTACTCACACAAAGTCACTATAGCTGAGTGAAAACACCTGAACAAGCTTACTCACACAAAGTCACTATAGCTGAGTGAAAACACCTGAACAAGCTTACTCACACAAAGTCACTAGCTTAGTGAACCTGAACAAGCTTACTCACACAAAGACACTAGCTGAGTGAAAACACCTGAACAAGCTTACTCACACAAAGACACTAGCTGAGTGAAAACACCTGAACAAGCTTACTCACACAAAGTCACTAGCTGAGTGAAAACACCTGAACAAGCTTACTCACACAAAGTCACTAGCTGAGTGAAAACACCTGAACAAGCTTACACAGACAAAGTCACTAGCTGAGTGAGAACACCTGAACAAGCTTACTCACACAAAGACACTAGCTGAGTGAAAACACCTGAACAAGCTTACTCACACAAAGTCACTAGCTGAGTGAACCTGAACAAGCTTACTCACACAAAGTCACTATAGCTGAGTGAAAACACCTGAACAAGCTTACTCACACAAAGTCACTAGCTGAGTGAACCTGAACAAGCTTACTTACACAAAGTCACTAGCTGAGTGAGAACACCTGAACAAGCTTACTCACACAAAGTCACTAGCTGAGTGAAAACACCTGAACAAGCTTACTCACACAAAGTCACTAGCTGAGTGAAAACACCTGAACAAGCTTACTCACACAAAGTCACTAGCTGAGTGAAAACACCTGAACAAGTTTACTCACACAAAGTCACTAGCTGAGTGAGAACACCTGAACAAGCTTACTCACACAAAGTCACTAGCTGAGTGAAAACACCTGAACAAGCTTACTCACACAAAGACACTAGCTGAGTGAAAACACCTGAACAAGTTTACTCACACAAAGTCACTAGCTGAGTGAACCTGAACAAGCTTACTCACACAAAGACACTAGCTGAGTGAACCTGAACAAGCTTACTCACACAAAGTCACTAGCTGAGTGAAAACACCTGAACAAGCTTACTCACACAAAGTCACTAGCTGAGTGAACCTGAACAAGCTTACTCACACAAAGACACTAGCTGAGTGAAAACACCTGAACAAGTTTACTCACACAAAGTCACTAGCTGAGTGAACCTGAACAAGCTTACTCACACAAAGTCACTAGCTGAGTGAACCTGAACAAGCTTACTCACACAAAGTCACTAGCTGAGTGAACCTGAACAAGCTTACTCACACAAAGTCACTAGCTGAGTGAGAACACCTGAACAAGCTTACTCACACAAAGTCACTAGCTGAGTGAAAACACCTGAACAAGCTTACTCACACAAAGACACTAGCTGAGTGAACCTGAACAAGTTTACTCACACAAAGACACTAGCTGAGTGAAAACACCTGAACAAGCTTACTCACACAAAGTCACTAGCTGAGTGAAAACACCTGAACAAGTTTACTCACACAAAGACACTAACTGAGTGAAAACACCTGAACAAGTTTACTCACACAAAGACACTAGCTGAGTGAAAACACCTGAACAAGTTTACTCACACAAAGACACTAACTGAGTGAACCTGAACAAGCTTACTCACACAAAGACACTAGCTGAGTGAAAACACCTGAACAAGTTTACTCACACAAAGTCACTAGCTGAGTGAACCTGAACAAGCTTACTCACACAAAGTCACTAGCTGAGTGAACCTGAACAAGCTTACTCACACAAAGTCACTAGCTGAGTGAGAACACCTGAACAAGCTTACTCACACAAAGTCACTAGCTGAGTGAAAACACCTGAACAAGCTTACTCACACAAAGTCACTAGCTGAGTGAAAACACCTGAACAAGCTTACTCACACAAAGTCACTAGCTGAGTGAACCTGAACAAGCTTACTCACACAAAGTCACTAGCTGAGTGAGAACACCTGAACAAGCTTACTCACACAAAGTCACTAGCTGAGTGAGAACACCTGAACAAGCTTACTCACACAAAGTCACTAGCTGAGTAAAAACACCTGAACAAGCTTACTCACACAAAGTCACTAGCTGAGTGAGAACACCTGAACAAGCTTACTCACACAAAGTCACTAGCTGAGTGAACCTGAACAAGCTTACTCACACAAAGTCACTAGCTGAGTAAAAACACCTGAACAAGCTTACTCACACAAAGTCACTAGCTGAGTGAAAACACCTGAACAAGCTTACTCACACAAAGTCACTAGCTGAGTGAGAACACCTGAACAAGCTTACTCACACAAAGACACTAGCTGAGTGAAAACACCTGAACAAGTTTACTCACACAAAGACACTAACTGAGTGAACCTGAACAAGCTTACTCACACAAAGACACTAGCTGAGTGAAAACACCTGAACAAGTTTACTCACACAAAGTCACTAGCTGAGTGAACCTGAACAAGCTTACTCACACAAAGTCACTAGCTGAGTGAACCTGAACAAGCTTACTCACACAAAGTCACTAGCTGAGTGAGAACACCTGAACAAGCTTACTCACACAAAGTCACTAGCTGAGTGAAAACACCTGAACAAGCTTACTCACACAAAGTCACTAGCTGAGTGAACCTGAACAAGCTTACTCACACAAAGACACTAGCTGAGTGAACCTGAACAAGCTTACTCACACAAAGTCACTAGCTGAGTGAAAACACCTGAACAAGCTTACTCACACAAAGTCACTAGCTGAGTGAACCTGAACAAGCTTACTCACACAAAGACACTAGCTGAGTGAACCTGAACAAGCTTACTCACACAAAGACACTAGCTGAGTGAAAACACCTGAACAAGCTTACTCACACAAAGTCACTAGCTGAGTGAAAACACCTGAACAAGCTTACTCACACAAAGTCACTAGCTGAGTGAGAACACCTGAACAAGCTTACTCACACAAAGTCACTAGCTGAGTGAAAACACCTGAACAAGCTTACTCACACAAAGACACTAGCTGAGTGAAAACACCTGAACAAGCTTACTCACACAAAGTCACTAGCTGAGTGAGAACACCTGAACAAGCTTACTCACACAAAGTCACTAGCTGAGTGAAAACACCTGAACAAGCTTACTCACACAAAGACACTAGCTGAGTGAGAACACCTGAACAAGCTTACTCACACAAAGACACTAGCTGAGTGAGAACACCTGAACAAGTTTACTCACACAAAGACACTAACTGAGTAAAAACACCTGAACAAGCTTACTCACACAAAGTCACTAGCTGAGTGAGAACACCTGAACAAGCTTACTCACACAAAGTCACTAGCTGAGTGAAAACACCTGAACAAGCTTACTCACACAAAGACACTAGCTGAGTGAGAACACCTGAACAAGCTTACTCACACAAAGACACTAGCTGAGTGAGAACACCTGAACAAGTTTACTCACACAAAGACACTAACTGAGTAAAAACACCTGAACAAGCTTACTCACACAAAGTCACTAGCTGAGTGAGAACACCTGAACAAGCTTACTCACACAAAGTCACTAGCTGAGTGAGAACACCTGAACAAGCTTACTCACACAAAGTCACTAGCTGAGTGAGAACACCTGAACAAGCTTACTCACACAAAGTCACTAGCTGAGTGAGAACACCTGAACAAGTTTACTCACACAAAGTCACTAGCTGAGTGAACCTGAACAAGCTTACTCACACAAAGTCACTAGCTGAGTGAAAACACCTGAACAAGCTTACACACACAAAGTCACTAGCTGAGTGAGAACACCTGAACAAGCTTACTCACACAAAGTCACTAGCTGAGTGAGAACACCTGAACAAGCTTACTCACACAAAGTCACTAGCTGAGTGAGAACACCTGAACAAGCTTACTCACACAAAGTCACTAGCTGAGTGAAAACACCTGAACAAGCTTACACACACAAAGTCACTAGCTGAGTGAGAACACCTGAACAAGCTTACTCACACAAAGACACTAGCTGAGTGAAAACACCTGAACAAGCTTACTCACACAAAGTCACTAGCTGAGTGAGAACACCTGAACAAGCTTACTCACACAAAGTCACTAGCTGAGTGAGAACACCTGAACAAGCTTACTCACACAAAGACACTAGCTGAGTAAAAACACCTGAACAAGCTTACTCACACAAAATCACTAGCTGAGTGAACCTGAACAAGCTTACTCACACAAAGTCACTAGCTGAGTGAAAACACCTGAACAAGCTTACTCACACAAAGTCACTAGCTGAGTGAGAACACCTGAACAAGCTTACTCACACAAAGTCACTAGCTGAGTGAGAACACCTGAACAAGCTTACTCACACAAAGTCACTAGCTGAGTGAAAACACCTGAACAAGCTTACTCACACAAAGACACTAGCTGAGTGAAAACACCTGAACAAGCTTACTCACACAAAGTCACTAGCTGAGTGAAAACACCTGAACAAGCTTACTCACACAAAGACACTAGCTGAGTGAACCTGAACAAGCTTACTCACACAAAGTCACTAGCTGAGTGAAAACACCTGAACAAGCTTACTCACACAAAGTCACTAGCTGAGTGAAAACACCTGAACAAGCTTACTCACACAAAGTCACTAGCTGAGTGAGAACACCTGAACAAGCTTACTCACACAAAGACACTAGCTGAGTGAGAACACCTGAACAAGCTTACTCACACAAAGACACTAGCTGAGTGAACCTGAACAAGCTTACTCACACAAAGTCACTAGCTGAGTGAAAACACCTGAACAAGTTTACTCACACAAAGTCACTAGCTGAGTGAACCTGAACAAGCTTACTCACACAAAGACACTAGCTGAGTGAAAACACCTGAACAAGTTTACTCACACAAAGTCACTAGCTGAGTGAACCTGAACAAGCTTACTCACACAAAGTCACTAGCTGAGTGAAAACACCTGAACAAGCTTACTCACACAAAGTCACTAGCTGAGTGAAAACACCTGAACAAGTTTACTCACACAAAGTCACTAGCTGAGTGAACCTGAACAAGCTTACTCACACAAAGTCACTAGCTGAGTGAAAACACCTGAACAAGCTTACTCACACAAAGTCACTAGCTGAGTGAAAACACCTGAACAAGCTTACTCACACAAAGTCACTAGCTGAGTGAAAACACCTGAACAAGCTTACTCACACAAAGACACTAGCTGAGTGAGAACACCTGAACAAGCTTACTCACACAAAGACACTAGCTGAGTGAAAACACCTGAACAAGTTTACTCACACAAAGTCACTAGCTGAGTGAACCTGAACAAGCTTACTCACACAAAGACACTAGCTGAGTGAACCTGAACAAGCTTACTCACACAAAGTCACTAGCTGAGTGAAAACACCTGAACAAGCTTACTCACACAAAGTCACTAGCTGAGTGAACCTGAACAAGCTTACTCACACAAAGACACTAGCTGAGTGAAAACACCTGAACAAGTTTACTCACACAAAGTCACTAGCTGAGTGAACCTGAACAAGCTTACTCACACAAAGTCACTAGCTGAGTGAACCTGAACAAGCTTACTCACACAAAGACACTAGCTGAGTGAACCTGAACAAGCTTACTCACACAAAGTCACTAGCTGAGTGAACCTGAACAAGCTTACTCACACAAAGTCACTAGCTGAGTGAGAACACCTGAACAAGCTTACTCACACAAAGTCACTAGCTGAGTGAAAACACCTGAACAAGCTTACTCACACAAAGTCACTAGCTGAGTGAAAACACCTGAACAAGCTTACTCACACAAAGTCACTAGCTGAGTGAGAACACCTGAACAAGCTTACTCACACAAAGACACTAGCTGAGTGAAAACACCTGAACAAGCTTACTCACACAAAGACACTAGCTGAGTGAAAACACCTGAACAAGCTTACTCACACAAAGTCACTAGCTGAGTGAAAACACCTGAACAAGTTTACTCACACAAAGTCACTAGCTGAGTGAAAACACCTGAACAAGTTTACTCACACAAAGTCACTAGCTGAGTGAACCTGAACAAGCTTACTCACACAAAGTCACTAGCTGAGTGAAAACACCTGAACAAGTTTACTCACACAAAGTCACTAGCTGAGTGAACCTGAACAAGCTTACTCACACAAAGTCACTAGCTGAGTGAGAACACCTGAACAAGCTTACTCACACAAAGACACTAGCTGAGTAAAAACACCTGAACAAGCTTACTCACACAAAGTCACTAGCTGAGTGAAAACACCTGAACAAGCTTACTCACACAAAGACACTAGCTGAGTAAAAACACCTGAACAAGCTTACTCACACAAAGACACTAGCTGAGTGAGAACACCTGAACAAGCTTACTCACACAAAGTCACTAGCTGAGTGAAAACACCTGAACAAGCTTACTCACACAAAGTCACTAGCTGAGTGAGAACACCTGAACAAGCTTACTCACACAAAGACACTAGCTGAGTGAAAACACCTGAACAAGTTTACTCACACAAAGTCACTAGCTGAGTGAACCTGAACAAGCTTACTCACACAAAGACACTAGCTGAGTGAACCTGAACAA